>NC_134788.1:1110919-1113419 GCF_046742065.1 Oratosquilla oratoria | reverse complement strand
AACAAATGAAATACACAAATAAATGCATAGGTATAGTTAAATAATAAACAAACAGGTAAATAGTAAATAATGATAAATTGACATATAACTAATAATAAATGAAAATCAGACAGACAAATTATAACAAAACAAAAACAAATAATATAAGATAAATTATAATCATTACAGCATCTTACTTAGGTATTTATCTAAATGATTCTTAAAGCTTCGAACTGAACTACATTGCACTACCTGTGCAGGAAGCTTATTCCATTCATTAACTACACGGTTGGCAAAGTTGTTTCTACCTACTTCCAAATTGAATCTATTTCCGGACAGTTTGAGACCATTGTTTCTTGTCTGATTCTCATTCAATGTAAAAATTTGGTCACTTTTGATGTTGTCAATTCCCTTTAGAATTTTAAAGACCTGTATCAAGTCACCTCTGAGTCTACGCTTTTTTAGGGAAAACAGATTCATATGTTTTAGTCGATTTTCGTATGATTTATTTTTGATATTTGGAATCAGTTTTGTGGCTCGCCGTTGTACTTTTTCCAGTCTGTCAATGTCTTTAATGAGATTCGGTGACCATACGGAAACAGCATATTCCAAATGTGGACAAACTAACGATTTATATAGCTTGTTAATGAGTGATGGACTTTTGAAATCAAAAGATCGCGCAATGAGTCCTAGAATCTTATTTGCTTTCTCAGAGGCTGAAATACACTGCTTGGATGATTTGAGGTCTTTACTGATAATTACGCCGAGATCTTTTTCACTATCCACTTTTGTTAACGAATTTCCAAATAATTTGTAATCGTACCTACTGTTATTTTTACCTATGTGCATTACCTTGCATTTACTTGTGTTAAATTTCATTAGCCACTTTTCAGACCATTGCTGTAATTGATCTAAATCTTCTTGAATATCTAATTGGTTTGAGTGATCATTTGCCACTCCGCACAGTTTTGTATCATCAGCAAATTTGGAAACAGTAGATTTTAGTCCATGGTCTATATCATTTATATATACTATGAATAGAAGTGGCCCAAGAACGGAACCCTGAGGAACTCCACTTGCAACACTTTTCCATCCAGAAGTTTTTCCATTTAAAACAACTCTGTTTTTGACCATTCAACCAATTACTCTATATGAATATTCTTTTGGCCTGAGAGGGACATCTAGAGGATTAAAGAAATCAAATGGAAGTACTTCCCATGTCTCCTCTTTTTCGGCTATTATCATAATAAAAAAAATAAAAAAACGACGCCGAATAAGGTGCAAGAAATATCGTGGAGACAAACTCCAGCACCGATGTCACGAAGGTCTTCATGGAAACGAAGAAAGGCAGACGAGGATTTGGTTCAGCTGAGGGGAGGCCCCGAGGATGATTTGAGCAATCATAGCAACCACGAATATTTCGAGGTAAGATATGAATTAATCAGTTCATTCCTTGGGGCGCCCACTCGGAGGAATAAAATATTTTGCCGTTCGCCAAAGTAGTGTTATAGCCTCGGCGAATCAATGGCCATGGGCATCTACGGCGTGTTTCTGCAAGATGTCTCCACGATGACTCCGTGCCACAAGAGAGAAAATAAAGTGAGAGCTCTCAGAGCTACAGACTCTCTGGAGGATAAAAAAAAATCTCGATTAACGTCCGCAGAACTCATGGCCCCTTAAAAAAAAAAAAAAAAAAAAAAAAAACCCGCTCCAAGAAGAAGAAGAAAACGAAGACGATAGGGAGGATGAGGATGACGAAGACTAAGAAGAATACAAGGAGGAAGACAAAGACGAAAAAGAAAAAGGAAAATAGAAATAATAATGACAAAATATGTGAACGATGTAAGGGATTTACGAACAAACGTTTAGGCAGAGCAAACTAATGTGTATTATTGCTGCTATCATCATCATCATCATCATCATCATCATCATCATCATCATCATCATCATCATCATCATTATCATCTTATCATTATTATTATTATCATCAATATTATTATTATCATTATTATTATTATTATTATTATTATTATTATTATTATTATTATTATTATTATTATTATTATTATTATTATTATTATTATTATCATTATTATTATTATTATTATTGTTATTATTGTTATTATTGTTATTATTGTTATTATTGTTATTATTGTTATTATTGTTATAATTATCATTATCATTATCATTATCATTATCATTATCATTATCATATTATTATTATTATCATTATCATTATCATATTATTATTATTATTATTATTATTATTATTATTATTATTATTATTATTATTATTATTATTATTATTATTATTATTATTATTATTATTATTATTATTATTATTATTATTATTATTATTATTATTATTATTATTATTATTATTATTATTATTATTATTATTATTCAGCTGAGGGCAGAGCCCTGTGTTGAGGGGCTCAAGTGATTTCGAAGCTACTTTCTTTATACTCTTGCAGTCACTCTCTTCAAGAGTCGTCGTTTTCAAAGCGCCACGACAAACGAG
>NC_134788.1:1093419-1100919 GCF_046742065.1 Oratosquilla oratoria | reverse complement strand
AGTATATTAGAATATTACGTACAGTTCCAAGCAATGACGACATGACGTCACAATCTTCTGCATTTCAAGTCACTGCCTTCGTCTACTGAATAGAGGTAATTAATTTCCACTTTTCCGATTACATATTTTCTGACCATTAATATTTAAATTTTTCATAGTTATTATTTAAAAGTATAGCCAACTCTTGACTTAGCATTTATGAGGCATAATGAGTATATTAGAATATTACGTACAGTTCCAAGCAATGACGACATGACGTCACAATCTTCTGCATTTCAAGTCACTGCCTTCGTCTACTGAATAGAGGTAAGAGCTCTAAATTATATTCAGTTTGATGTAGAAACTTATTTTCTGTGATTTATACTATACGGTGGTAATTCGGTCACACACAGGTGGTGGTTGGGAAGGATGGCCGGGGATTCGTCAAAGTTAAAGATGCAACGGTATCGTCACTTCTGGAGTTGGGTGACGAAGGAAAAGAAGTTTAGTAAAGGAGAGTTAATGAAGAATAGGAAATTGAACCAAGCGCTAAAAAGTGAACATGAGAAGGCGTTTCCTCACCTTTACGAACAGACCAAGGGGTTACAAGTAAGGGAGTCGATAAAGATGTTTCAGCGAAAGCTACTAACGTTTAACAAGATGCTAAAGGAGAAGAAAGACTGCGTCTATAGCGACGATTTGTTGGATTCCTTGGAGGTTTATGTTGGAGAAATTCCTGAAGAAAGGATAGAAGGTTTTGTGAAGCACTATTTTGCTGGATATAAAAGCTTCACAAAGCATGGAGGAAAATCTGATCACATAGAGTACCAGAAACAATATTTGCAGAGGAGTTTCGAGGCTCAAAAGCGCTTAGACAAGGCGAAAAAGTACGCCATAAAAAGAGCCTGCCAACAAAACCCGAAGCCTGTAGAACCTTCTCAGAGTGAAACCACACCTATAGTTGTTGAAAAAGAGCCCGTGGCGGAGCCTTCAAATAGAGAAGAGGAGCCCGTGGCTATGTCTTCAGATAGTAAACAGGAGCCTGTTGTTTTGCCTTCGGATAGAAAAGAGGAACCAGTGGCTATGCCTGCAAATATAGAAGAGGAGCCGGTGGCGGGCCCGTCGACTGATGCTGATAATCCGGAGCCACTTTCGTTACCCGTTGATAGTACACTGGCAGAGATAAAGCAAAGCTTGAAAGAGACTAAAGCAGAAACCAGTCAAGCGAGGAAAAGTACGCCACTGAGACGCACTAAACGAACAAAAGCAGAGATCAAGGCGGCAAAAGAAAAGAAGGCTAAAGAAGCCAAGGTAGCAAAAGCTATAAAGGCAGAGATTAAACGTATGAATAGGAGCGATTTCCTATCTTCGCTTATTCCAGTAGCTGCCGCGGATATTCGTGCTGGAGCCGTTGAAAAGATAGCCAATATGCGCGAGGAACGCAAAGATCTCGGCAAAAAACCACAGTTCTTAGAGATGAAAGAGCGTCTGATGATGTCATTCTGTGGTTATATGACAGAAAGCGACGAGTCACGGGTACCTCCTCACTCAGTCGGTGAGATGGGCGCATTTAGGTGTAAGAATTGTCAAGCTTTGCTTTTCAAGACAGAAAGGAAGACCATTTGTTGCAACGGAGGCAAAACTCCCAAGGCGATATCTAAATTGACGACACTAGACGAGGGCATCAAGGGACTTTATGATGGTTCCTCTTCACTCTCAAGGCACTTTCTCGATAACATTGTAGCGTTTAACAACGTCTTCTCCTTTACCTCCTTCGCAACCTCAGGTTCCCTAAGTGACAAAAGAGAAATGGCGCTTTGTTACAAGATTCAAGGCAAGGTTTATCACCGTTTGGGTTCGATGAAGCCGAACCTGTTGGTATCAGAACACGACGACTGGGGTTTAACAAACGCACCGTTTTGGAAATCTGCAGCAAGTTTCCTCGATTTGTACTTTTACCACGACAAGGAACAACAGCTAAAACTACGTTGTGAAACGGTCGAACAGTTCATGAATCAAAGAAAAAAGGGGCCGAAAGCGAACACCGAGACGATTAAACGTAGAAAGCGTGAAACCGCCGAATTCTTGAGGAACGAAGAGATCATAGAGCAACTATACGCGCATTTGGTTAAGCACAACGCATCACTGAAGGTAATCTTGGAAGAATTGGAAACCTCAAAGAAACTCATTCAGACTTACGTTAATAAGGAGAGAGCTATACCAAACGTGGCTATTACGTTAAAGACCGCAGAAGGGGTTGCAACCAGGGAACACAAAGGTGTCTATCATTTGCCAACGGCGTCCTGCCAAGTAGGAGCCATAGTCAATTTGGGGCCAGAAAAGGACACCTTGAAAGTTACAATAGCGTCCCCTCTTCCTGGTTCGAAATACGCCCTTCGGATGATTAACTCGACCAATTACTTCTACGATCTCTTTCAATATCCTCTGCTATTACCTAACGGAGACAAAGGCTACAGCTTTACGATGGAAAAGAAGGACTCCGAGAAAAGACTTTCAGCACTTATGTACTATTCAGCTCTTTACATGGAGAGAGAAGGTGTTTTTAACTACATTGTAAAAGGACGACGACTGTTCCAACAGTTTGTAATTGACAACTACGTTAAAATAGAGACGAGCCGTCTACGCTTTCTGGAACACAACCACACCGGTATGCGAAAAGAAAGGGTCGATCTATTGCAAGTGACTGAAAAAAGTAAGACGGGACAACGAATTGTGTTGCCTCCGACATTTGTAGGAGGTCCTAGGTACATGAAGCAGCGCCAGCAGGATGCGTTGGCTTATGTCACGGCTTATGGATCACCCGACTATTTCATCACCTTCACTATGAACCCTAAATGGGCAGATGTCACAGAAGCATTAAGCAAGCTTGACGGACCAGGGGCACGAGCATGTGATCGTCCAGATATTGTAAGTCGGATATTTAAGTTGAAGTTGGATAGTCTGATGGGTGATTTGGTGCACAAGAAGGCTTTTGGAGCCGTCAAGGCCCACCTTTACAGCGTAGAGTGGCAAAAACGTGGGCTACCACATGCTCACATATTGCTTTGGATGGCAGTGCGTGTGACAGCGGATACAGTCGCACAGGTAATAAGAGCGGAGATACCCGATAAGGAGAAGGAGCCAAGGCTATACGAGACGGTTACACGGTGTATGATACACGGCCCCTGCAAAGGTTACGACGAGTCCCAAATATGTTGTCATGGGAAGAGCGCGAAACCCGATCAGTGTGGTAAAGGATTCCCTAAGACGTGCAGAAGCACCTTATTGTTCGGAAACAACGGTTACCCGGAGTATGTTAGGCGTTCAGTAGGAGAAGGCGGTAACTCTTTTCAACTCAAACTGAAGGACGGTACAGTAACCGTAGATAATTCGTGGGTTGTGCCTTATAACCCCTATCTTTGTCTCAAATACGACGCACACATTAACGTGGAGTGCTCAAATTCTATAAAAGCTATAGCTTATGTCACCAAGTATGTTAATAAAGGTTCTGACAAGATATTGTTCACCAAAACTTCAGGAGAAGATGACTCTGTGAACGAAGTCAGAAACTACCAGGAGGCCAGATACATCAATTCTAACGAGGCGACGTGGAAGATTTTCAAATTCGACATCCACAAATCTTACCCACCGGTGTTTCCGTTGGATTTGCACTTAGAGGGTGAGAATTCAGTATTCTACCACGAACAGATGACAGATGAGCAACTTTCTCAAAAAGTTAAAAGGGACACTCAGTTAACCGCCTTTTTCAAGTTGTGTGAGAAGGACGCGTTCGGAGCCACGTTATACTACAGCCAGTTGCCCTTCCATTACATCTATAACGCACAAAAAGCCATATGGGAGGAACGAGTTGGGCATACATACAGTCTGGGTCGCATTCGTGCTGTAACCACCAAGACGGTAGAACTGTTCTATCTGAGGCTCCTGCTGACACATAAAAAGGGGCCAAAGTCGTTCGAAGACCTTCGTACCATAGACAGTGTCATGTACGAAACAAATAGAGAAGCCGTTAAAGCACTCGGTTTGCTCAGTGATGAAGCAACTTGGAAAGAGACGATTATGGACATTATCAACCACACTAACGACAGAAAACAACTCAGAGAAACTTATGCAAGTATGTTGGTCTTTTCTGATCTCGAGGACCAGTCCGGCATATGGGAAGAGGTCAAAGACTACTTTTCCAGCGATTACTTGCATCAAGCCAAGCTGACAGAGTACAACGATGAAATCTATTTGGACGCCTTGGATGAGATCCAACACTTTGTGTGGAACTGCGGCGGGGGTTCGATCACACAGTACGGTCTTCCAGCTTCAAGAGGAGGTGCACGGTCATCTAATGTCATCAGAAGAGAGAAGGCGTACAACAAGCAGAGGCTGAAACAGTCTGTTGAGGAAAAGTCTAAGCTTCTGAATGACAAACAGCGAAATGTCTTCGAAACTGTTATGAAGCGAGTGGAAAAGGGATACCTCTATAAGAATAACGGCATATTTGTCAACGCTGCAGGAGGCACCGGGAAGTCTTTTGTCTTGAATTTGTTGTTGGATGCTGTTCGTTCCCAGGGAGAGATCGCTTTAGCTGTTGCTTCGTCTGGGATTGCAGCAACCGTCCTCTCTGGGGGAAGAACGGCTCACAACATGTTCAAGATACCCTTGATGGAATACGATGAAACTAGAGCGTGTAGCGTCAAGAAGAACACAGAAATGGCAAGACTGCTAGAACAAACTCGACTGATAGTTTGGGACGAAGTCGTAATGGCGAACAAGAACATGTTGACGTCTTTAGACATCACTTTGAGAGACATCATGGAGAACGAAAAGTTCATGGGAGGCAAGGTGTTTGTCTGCGCAGGAGACTTCCGACAAATCCTGCCGGTCATAAGAAACGGAGGGAAGACAGAAGAACTGGCTTACTGCATCAAATCGAGTTACATGTGGGAAGGGCTGACAAAGTTGGAGTTGACAGAAAACGTACACCTTAAGAAGGATGACGTCAAAAACAAGAGGTTTGCCAAACAACTTCTAGCCATCGGCACCCATAACGACGGCGAGATCGTCTTTGAGAAGGATTTTGGTGTTCGGGCAAACTCACGAGAGGAGTTAGTGTCTAAAGTTTACGACGAGTTTGAAGAGAACCATCTCAACATGTCTTACTTCGAGAAGAGAGCAATAGTATCACCCACAAATGACGACGTGGGAAGTATCAACCAGTTTATATACGACCGTAACCAGGAGAAAGAGCGGATTTACTTCAGCGTCGACACACCCGTGGACAAAGAGACTGACGTCCAAGCGTCAGTTTTTAACGCCATGACAAGCCCGTCGTTGCCTCTACACGCTTTGAAGGTGAAAGTAGGATGTGTCCTCATGATCATCAGAAACATCTGTCCTCCTAGGCTTTGCAACGGAACCCGGATAATGGTGACTAACTTGAAGAAGAACGTGATAGTCGGAAAGATACTAGGAGGGAGCTACCGCGGCGAGCAAGTTTTGATTCCACGTATAGTGTTAGAGTCTCAAGATACCCCAATCCACTTCAAGCGTAAGCAGTTTCCCGTCAAGCTCAGTTATGCCATGACCATCAACAAAAGCCAGGGGCAAACTTTCGAGCGATGTGGACTTCTGCTTGATTCCGTCCAATGCTTCGCACATGGACAACTATACGTGGCCTGTTCACGAGTAACCAACTGGAACGCGTTGGTGTACTACACGGGCTGGCGTAGAGGTGATGAAGGAGTTGAACGCCGGCCGGCCTTTAACAGGGTATATAAAGAGTTGTTTGTTGAAACCGAGACAGTAGATGTCGAGGAGGAGCCAGCGAAGGACGCTATTGGTAGTAAAGCTCTTTTTGAGGAGGAAGAAGTTGAGTTCGAAAGCAAAGACATACCCGAAGGTATTCACAAGATCACAGAAGAAGATTGCATCAAGATGATCATGCCAGATTGGGTAATGCGTGATGAAGAGGAAGAAGAGGAAGTTAACGCACCCGAGCAAGGGGATGAAGGGGTTGTCAAACCACCTCCGTCTCCTGACAGCGACGAAGAAGTAAGCGATGAGGAGCTGTTAGCGTATTTGAGGAGAATCATTAAGCGTAAAATGTCACCGAAGAAAAGACAGGGTTCAGAAGACGAAGAGGTCACCCAAGGCGATCAAGACTCCGAGGACAGAGGATCACCGAAGAAAAGACGGGCTCCAGAAGACAAAGAGGTCAACCAAGGAGATCAAGACACCTCCACCATCAAAGAAATGTAGGGATTGTAAATGTGTTGAATAAAGTACCAATTGCATTCTTATTCTTTAATTATCCATAGGCTATAGTATCCACAAAGTGGGCGAAGCCCAGGGCGCGAAGCGCGAGCATTGCCGAAGGCCAAGCCCCCAGGCGAAGCCTGGCCGGCGCAGCCGGTGGGCTTGTAAAAAAAAAAAAAAAAAAAAAAAAAAAAAAAAAAAAAACGACGCCGAATAAGGTGCAAGAGATACCGATGTCACGAAGGTCCTCATGGAAACGGAGGAGGGCTGACGAGGATTTGGTTCAGCTGAGGGGAGCCCCGAGGATGATTTGAGTAATCATATGCAACCACGAAGGTTTCGAGGCAAGATATGAATTAGTCAGTTCATTTTTTCGGGCTCCCACTCGGAGGAATAAAACAATTTGCCGTTCGCCAAAGTAGCGTTATAGCCTCGGCGAATCAACGCCCATGGGCCTGGATCTACGGCGTGTTTCTGCAAGATGTCTCCACGATGACTCCGTGTCACAAGAGAGAAAATAAAGTGAGAGCTCTCAGAACTACAGACTCTCTGGAGGATAATTAAAATCTCGATTAACCTCCGCAGAACCCATGGCCGCTAAAAAAAAAAAAAAAAAAAAAAAAAAAAAAAACGCTCCACGAAGAAGAAAAAGAAGACGACAGGGAGGATGACCATGACAAAGACGAAGAAGAATACAAGGAAGAAGACAAAGACGGAGAAGAAAAAGGAAAATAGAAATAATAATGACAAAATATGTGAACGATATAAGGGATTTACGAACAAACTTTTAGGCAGAGCAAACTAATGTGTATCATTGTTGCTGCTATCATCATCATCATTTATTATTATTATTATTATTATTATTATTATTATTATTATTATTATTATTATTATTATTATTATTATTATTATTATTATTATTATTATTATTATTATTATCATTATTATTATCATTATTATTATCATCATTATTATCATTATTATCATTATTATCATTATTATCATTATTATCATTATTATCATTAAGAATATTATTATTATTATTATTATTATTCAGCTGAGGGCAGAGGCCCGTGTTGAAGGGCTCAAGTGATTTCGAAGCTACTTCCTATATAATATTGCAGTCACTCTCTTCAAGAGTCGTCGTTTTCAGAGCGCCACGACAAATGAGGCTTCCGATGTCGCTAACCAATGCTCATCATGGAATGATTGATTCCACTGTTACCTCAGTCTTTTTGTCCTTTGGGGATTTAGGAG
>NC_134788.1:1060919-1080919 GCF_046742065.1 Oratosquilla oratoria | reverse complement strand
GAGTGTGTGATGGAGGAGGAACAACGTCGTTGAGGAATGACAAGACCGTAGAAGGACGTCAAACCAGACATTGACATCACGAAGCGACATCGCAAGCAGCCAGGCTAAAGCAAGGTATTAGTAATAAGTATGAGTACCCCTCAGAATTCTAACGTGTTGAGACACGAAATTCACACATCAAATACAAATATTCCAAAATTCACAGGAGAGTCTAACACATATGGTGTAAACAAGTTCTTGAACCTCATTGACACACTTATAGTTAGTAAAAACATTACAAATGAGAATCGTAAGATTGAGATTCTCAAGGAGAATATAGATCCAGAGCATGGAAGGGCGAGGTTTGTCATTAACTTCCAGCAAATGGAATCAATTAATCAATATGATAATTATAAGAAAGCATTTCTCAAGCATTTCATGTCCAAATGTGATCAGGATCCTATTAGATCATTGGTAAAAATGATTAAGGAAGTTAGGACAAGTGAAACTGACACAGAGTACTTAGCTAGATTAGATAGATGGTCAAAAGACATGAATTCTATCTTGAAAGATTCAGACTGGATAGAAAGATCTAGTGAGAAGATGGAAATCTCACAGGTAATCAAATTGATTACCTTTAGCTTATTGGCAAAGAATTCTGATGACTTAACAGCAGAAAGGCTGTACAAAGATTTAAAATCAAATATCTGTTTAGGAGAAGTAGATTATCTTCTTCAAGGATACAGTGAGACCAGAACAATAAACCCATATGTAATGCCTATAAATCAACAAAGCCAATATAGGAACTCTAGAGAGTTTAAGAAAACAGAAGTAGGACATAGGCGGCATGCTAGAAGTCCATCTAGGGATAGGGATACCAGAATCCTATGTTTTAATTGTAATGCTTGGGGACACAAGGCACAAGAATGTTTTTATGGGATTATTTGCAGAAATTGCAAATACGAAGGTCACAATGAGTATCAATGTAGGAACCCTCCATTCTGTATTTACCATAATAAAATCGGACACAGAACTCATGAGTGCCGAAATTTTCGGGTACCCCCAGGGCTAAGAGGAAAACCCCCAGACACAGAATAAACCATTTCAGACCTCCCCATATATATACCGATAGGCGGTATTGTGTTAAATATGGGAATGCAAGGGAGATGAAAGAAACTGACAAACTGATAATAACTGTTGGTAAAACTTCTGTAGGACCTCTCATTGCGGGTAAAGTGTTCAATAAGCCTATTCAAATTTTTATTGATACAGGGTCTGTAGTTAATGTAATTACTAGTAAAGTTTTAAACCAGTTGAACCCAGGAGTGAAAATGTTGGAACCAATCCGTTACACATTGCAAGGTGTAACTGGAAATCAGTTAAAAACATTAGGTAAGATTGAGCTAGAAGTTGCCTTATATACAAATGAACAATTGTACATACCAGTGATAGTGGTAGAAGAGTCTGTTTTTCCAGGAGATTTATTGATAGGATTTGCAACTATGAGAAAAGAAAACATGGTAATTTGTCCTGCTGACTTAGGAATCTTAGTGAAGTCACAGTTAATCCCATTCTTAAATCAACCAGACTTAAGACCAGTGACAGGAATCAATGAATCCTTAGATAACATTTCTATCCTAGATAGCGAGGCCGAGCGGTCCAACCCTACAGAAAGTAAAACAATTTGTGAACCCAACTCAGAAGTTCAGGAAATCCCAGAGATTACTAAATTATCAACCACAGATGCCTTGAGAATTGCAGATTGCGGATTAACAAGGTCGACATTGTTACATCCCATGTCAATTAATAAGGTTGAAGTGTGTTTGAAAGGAATCAATGTAGACTCTGAAGTAATTACAGTCCCAGAATCAGTTAAACTTAAAGGATTGAAGTGGGACTCAGGGATTTATAAGACAAATAAGAACAGAGTAGAAGTATTAGTAATTAATACTATGAATAAAGAGATAGTTTTAAAGAAAGGTACACAAATAGGATGTATTCAGGTGTGTACTAAACCTATTAAGATTTTAAATGAGAATAGTGAGGAGATAGAATTACCAACTTCATCAATTTGCTCAGTACAAGAAGGCATAGACTTAAGAAATAGGTATAAAGAATTATTACAATCAACTAATTGCCCTGAGTTGGATGAAGCTTTATTTGCTTTGCTTATGAAACATAAAAAAGCAATTGCTTTGCCGGGGGACGCCTTAGGCAAAACAACTGTTTTAAAACATCACATTAAGTTAAAACCAGGAACACAACCTATCTACATACCAGCCTACAGAGTTCCTCACTCTAGATTAGCTGTAGTAGATAAACTCATCACTGAAATGTTATCACAGGATATTATTGAACATAGTAAGAGTGAGTGGAATTTTCCGTTGATCCTAGTACCAAAGTCTGATGGGACTATGCGACCAGTTATTGATTACAGGGAACTGAATAAGCACACCATTCGTGACAGGTTACCATTACCCATTATCGGTGACATTTTGAGAAGTTTGGGAACTGAGAATAGATATTTTAATACTATAGATATCAAATCAGCTTTTTGGCAAATAGAATTGCATGAAGATTCAAGAGAGTTCACAGCATTTTCTACTACAACAGGACATTATGAGTTCAAGAGAATGCCATTTGGGTTATGTAATAGTCCATTAACTTACATGAGATTAATGAATACTATTCTAGATGGATTGTTAGGAAACACTGCCAGTGTATTTCTAGATGACATTTTAATAGTTTCTCAGACTGCAGTGGAGCACTTTAAGAAATTAGATTTGATATTCTCAAGACTAGGAGAAGCTGGGTTAAAAGTAAAACTTGAAAAATGTAAGTTCTTGCAAGACAGTGTCATTTACTTAGGACATAAGATAGACAGACACGGACTGAGTACAGTAAATTCAAAGGTTGACGCTGTCAAGAATTTTCCAGTTCCGACCAATGTAGACAAGGTTAGGAGCTTTTTGGGATTAACAGGATATTATAGAAAATTCATTCAAAGTTATGCTGACATTGCTAATCCACTAAGTTCTTTGTTGAGAAAGGACTCAAAGTTCATATGGGGACCTGCGCAACAGCAAGCTTTTGACAAGTTGAAAGATAAACTCACAAGTTCACCTATTTTAATTTTCCCCGACTATGAAAAAGAATTTATTCTTTGTACTGATGCGTCTGACATAGGGTTAGGAGGCATACTAATGCAAGAGAGAAATGGAACTTTAAAACCCATAGCTTACACATCCAGACTTTGTAATAGTGCGGAGAGAAACTATTCTATAACTGAAAGAGAAACTTTAGCAGTAATTTATTCTTTAGAAAGTTTTAGGGATATGATACTAGGGTATCCCATCAGAGTTTGGACTGATCACACAGCTATTCAGAACTTATTTAAGCATAAGAATCTTAGAGGCAGACTTGCTAGATGGTTTGCGATACTTCAGTGCTATGATGTTCAATTTAATTATATTCCGGGTAGAAGGAATGTAGCAGATCCACTTTCTAGAAACATTAGTCAACCAATGACTGGGACTGGGTTGATTAATTTTGTTTGTAGTATAGAAGAATTAGTAACTTTAGATGAAGAAATGCTAATAAGAGAACAGAGAGATGATGAGACATGTGATTCAATAATCAAGCATTTGATGAACCCAAGAGGAGATCCTCCAAAGCTACCAAAGGGGTATAAGATAGAAGAATTTCATTTGATTAATGGAATTTTGTATAGGAAAACATTTGTAAATGGGAAAGATATTTCTAGAGGTCAAGTAAATCAGTTGGTTATACCACAAACTCTGGTAAATGAGATATTGAAGTTACTTCATGATAGTGATTGTAGTTCACATCCTGGAAAGGATAAAACTTATAGACAGGCACAACTTAAGTACTTTTGGCTAGGTATGAAGAAAACTATATATGATTATATAGAAAAATGTGTAAAATGTGTAAAGGTGAAGGGAAATACACCCAAACCTGCTCCTATACTCACCTATCCCATTCCACAGAAACCTTGGGAAAGAGTTCACATGGATACTTTGGAATTACCACTAACCGAGAACGGCTTTAAATACCTATTTGTTGCTATTGATTATTTTTCAAGATTTTGTATATTACAACCCATAATCAATAAGAAAGCTGAAACTATTGCTTCCGTAATCTATGATCAGATAATCTGTAATTTTACTACACCTAACATCCTAGTTTCAGATAATGGGACTGAATTTAATAACAAAATCTTGGAAAATCTATGTAATGTGTTCCACATCAAGAAAGTCAATATACTCGTTAACCATCCCCAAAGTAATGGAGTAGTAGAAAGGTTAAACAAAAAGATAATTATATGTCTTAGAACCCTAATAAGTCCTTATAGTGTAACTTGGGATACTTGGATTCCTTGTGTTAAGTGTACTCTGAACAATCAAATTAATATAGCAACTGGTGATACACCTCATTTTATAATTTTTGGGGAGGACAAAACTCTGCCATATGAAATGTTGACTGCAGAGCAAAAACCCATATATAATATGGATGATTATATATCCAATAGGATAAATACTCTTCAAAGTATTCACCAAAGAGTTAGGAAACATATGCAGGTGTATTCACAAGAGATGAGGGAACAACAACACAAAATAGCTCGTAAACTAGAATTGAAAATTGGGGAATTAGTAATGGTCAAAGCAACCTCACCCAATAATAAACTTTCACTAAGGTACACTGGTCCATATAGGGTAATTGATTCTGCAGGTGGAAACAAGTTTAAACTTAAACATTTAGAATCAAGAGAAGAATTGGTAGGACATTTAGATGACATAAGGAAAATTAGCTTGCAGATCTATGAAGATGATTATAGTAATACTTTGTGCATAAATATTGATAACCCTGGAGAATATGGAGAATATTATAATGATATTTTTCAAGAGTTGAACATTAATCTTGATGTATTTTACAGATGAAAACTGCCTTATTAATAATATTAAGTTTGGTGAGTGCCATGGACTGGAATCCGATTCGTCCTGGAGCATTGGTACATCATCAAGGTAACCTAATCTTGGTTGATAAGGTGGTAAGGGTAGTTCTTGATTATAAAAATGTAACCAAAATTAAAGAAAATGTGGACTCCATTAATAAAAGTTTGCAAATATTAAAACAGAACATTTCCAGTAAAGATGTTAAGGATAGACTTGAAAACAAAATAAAGGAAATAGAGGATAAATTGCACATCATAGGTTCAAATTTCAAAAGCAATGTTAGACAAAAGAGAAGTGCAATAGTAGTGGCTTTGGGAGCTCTTGCTGGTTTGGGAATTGCCAATTTTGCCTTCCTTGCTGACTTGAAAATTTCAATAAATACATTAAAGGAGAAGGTTGGAAAAATTGATGAATTACAATCAAGCATTAAAAACATTGAATAAATGATCTCTGATATTTCAGATAACTTAGAGAATCTCAGCTTGAAACAAAGTGAACAAGAGAGTACAATGCAAATTTTTTTGTTACTCAATACTATGCAATTGAAATGATCTGAGATGCAAGTTCAATTGGAATCTTTTGTACAGGATTTAGTTATGGCCAATTCGGGTCAAGTAACTTCTTCTCTCCTTCCAATACCTCAACTTATAAAGGTAATTAAGTCAGCAAAGAAGGATTGGAACTTTGAACCTTTCTTTGAAGAAGCTAATGTAGCATTATATTATCCATTGCTAAACTCCTACCTTAATGTTACTTCAGTTATTATTGAAATCCCGTTCTCTTCCAACCAAAGATTTAACTTATTCAAATTGAAACCCTTCCCATTGAAGGTAAATGGTTCATTTTATGAAGTAGATATTCCAATTGTAGACCCAATCAATTATATCCTTTCTGTAGACAATCTGAAGGAGAGCAGAGTCTCTAATGACAAGTTGAAGGAGTGTAGAAGATTTAATAGGAATCTTTACCTCTGTCATTCTTCCATGTTTGTGTTCCGTGAAGCTTTGAAAAATTCATGTGAAGCCTCTCTGGTTAGGAATATGTCTGTTATGAACAATTGTCATTACCAACGAATTTTGGTAGACCAGATCCCTCATTGTAACATACAAGGATCTCATTACCTGTTTTTCCCTAACAAGACAAAGGTATCAATAAATTGTCCCGGGTTGAGTCCTAAATTGGATTTGGTTGAAGGTCTCGTCTCTATTCAAGATAACTGCGAATTGCATGCAGACACTATTTCCACCATTTCTAATACCCTTAATACAATGCATTTAACCGAGGACACCTACATTTCAACCTTCAACTTCACATTGCCTGAAAACTCTCCTCCCTTGAAAATTAAGAGAAGACCATTGTCAAGATCTCCCTCAAATGATTTACCTATGCTACCACTCCTTATCATACCCTTACTTTCAGTGTTAGTGGCAGCACTGATTGCCTTTGTTGTATTCCGGAGATTGGCTCTGTCAAAGCAAATCAACCATGTAACAGCTTAATTCAATACCTTATATATATATTGAGATGCATGTTATTCACATTTATAGGTATTATGTTTATGTATTATTCCCAATTTATTGCATGAATGATGTATTTTGGAGGGTAGATTAACAATTACGCAAGGGTAGATTAGCTTATTCTAGAAATATATTAGCAAGCCCTGTAAGAGGGAAATAAGAAATTGGTCGGGACGACCAAGGGTAGCTGCCGAGCCCTGTAAGAGGCCGGTAGTGTACGAATGGAAATGAGCTAGGGCATTAGAATAATTTCAGACTCGACGCCTGCTCGAGGGAGATGTTATGTCTATGTGAGGGCGACGTTTTGTCTATGTAAACACACCGACGGTGGTGACTGTTTTTATATTCGATGTGTAATCAACTTTGTAAGCGCAGGTTACCTTCGTTTGACTAATGCTGAGGTAAACAATTTTTGCTAGTGGCATTGAAATGGCTTTCCGGATTGGTGCAAGGTGGAGAAGGAGGAAAAAACTATTGGTGCATGAATTCAAAGTCACGCCCATAAGGAGTGACATTTACTTGAGAAGTCACCGGAGATTGGTTTAGAAAAATTAGTGACGTCAGACGAAGGTAGCTCAGCGTAGGATACGGGATCTCGACAGAGAAGAGAGATAGAGAAGATATAGGGAGAAGATATAGAGAGGGTGTAGAGAGAGGATCAGGAGACGATGTAGAGACGAGAGAAAAGAGATCCCGAGTGTAAGCTGAAGGTGAAATTACAGTGAAAGAAGAAAGAAAATTCACCACCCTTTTATTAACCCAAAGGACGAGAGGAATAGGCATGGGGCCTAGAAAATAGTGAGACTACAGGAAAAAGAAGGCATTGGGCCTACTGCTTAAGAGGAACTTGAATATTAGTGAAACTCACGTAACGAGAGGCAAGGGGCCTCGAGACGAGTGATATTACAAGTCAAATTTAAGTAACAGTGGTGACAAGGGGTGGTGAAAGTGTGTGTGTGTGTGTGTGTGTGTGTGTGTGTGTGTGTGTGTGTGTGTGTGTGTGTGTGTGTGTGTGTGTGTGTGTGTGTGTGTGTGTGTGTGTGTGTGTGTGTGTGAATATACAGAAGTGTGGTTCTTATTTACATTTGATTTGGTCATATCCCAGTAATAGATTTCGGCTGGTATTTTCTACCTTCATGCTGACAGCAATAATCTATTGAGAAATACTGCAGCTCAGGTTTGAAACTTCTGTTAGGAGCACGTTTAGTATCTTTTTGGGGTCCACATGAAGAATCGTCACACCAGGATGTCCACATGAAGAATCGTCACCCCATGAGATCCCACCTGAAGAATCGTCACCCCAGTCCGCCGAATAACAACAGTGGAATAAAGATTAGGTTAGGTTAGGTTAAGTTAGGTTGAATGAGGGTTATGCTTGTTGTCATCAACTTGAAGAATTGTCACCCTGTCGAAATCTGGGGTGACAGTTCTTCATGTGCCCCTCTGATTGTATTGTTCTGGAGTTTCTGGTATAAAAATTGACATTATTAGACTTTTCCCACCTGGGATCGATTCTTTTACAGCTGCAAATTAATCAGATTTTGCACTTGCTGTCATAAGAATAGCCTGAGGACTATTCTTACGACTCGGCGTAAAAATAGCCACTGCGTTTTCAAAAAGCATACCTGCGAAACTAGTCAGGAATAAACTCAGACTAAGACTCCTGTGTTTCCTACTCCACTTACGTCATATGTATATATATATATATATATATATATATATATATATACACACACACACACATATATATATATATATATATATATATATGTGTGTGTGTGTGTGTGTGTGTGTGTGTGTGTGTGTGTGTGTGTGTGTGTGTGTGTGTGTGTGTGTGTGTGTGTGTGTGTGTGTGTGTGTGTGTGTGTGTGTGTGTGTGATTCACCATGGTCTTGGGTCATTGTTGGACACGTGATCGACATTCATTAACCTCTCGGATGAGAGCTCAGAGCTCGTATGATCGATGTATGGGTGTGACACCCCCCCAACTCCCTGCCAACAAGAGTTGGAGTAACACCACGCACCGAATCAGTACTGAAATTACTTCAGCCCTGGTCAGGATTCAAACCCGGACCGACGTAGTGGCAGGCGAGAAATCTAACCACCGCGCCACGAGGTGTGTGTGTGTGTGTGTGTGTGTGTGTGTGTGTGTGTGTGTGTGTGTGTGTGTGTGTGTGTGTGTGTGTGTGTGTGTGTGTGTGTGTGTGTGTGTGTGTGTGTGTGTGTGTGTGTGTGTGTGTGTGTGTGTGTGTGTGTGTGTGTGTGTGTGTGTGTGTGTGTGTGTGTGTGTGTGCGTGTGTGTGTGTCAATCTGATTATATAAAAAAATCTCTATATCTTCTATTTCCTTGAATATTCATAAAGGACATATTGTACTCTATTCGCATACAAAATAATGTTTACTACATATCAAAACAATAACCTTTATAGATATGCATAAACAAGTTACCTCATGGTCGAGAACGACTGGAAATCTATGTAGATCATGATTCACTTGAAAGAAAATTTCAAGATATTTCTCATTAAAGAGGATGTGACCCCCCGATGGTCCTTACCATTCTGAAGTCTGCGAAGTCCGTGGCCAGGACATCACTTAGTGCCTGCGTGAGCCGTTCGACCGAAGAGAACTACAAACCTGTGATTGTCGTGGCCAAAGAAGAACCTGCGGGAAGTTCTTTAAGGGTCTGGAGGTCGACCATGAAGAAGTGGTCAAGATGCACCAACTGGCTTTGGGTCAAGGCGTTGATCCTCAAGAACAAGATCAGGTCGGATTCTGAAGATGTCAAATTTCTTCTAGCTCGTGATTCTGAACCAGTGGAATGGAATAGTACCCGTATACTGACGCCACACAATGGAGGAATGAGGACCTTTGAGGCCTCTAAAGCATCGGAAGTTCATCTCCCACAAGATATAATTGAGCTCAGTAAGACAAAGAGAAACTCTTGGAAGGTTTTTGAAATAAGCCCAATGATAATAGAGTCTTCGCATGTTTGTCAGGCAATGCCCATCTACAGGGACAATGAAAGCAATTGCAAGGCTGCAAGCACCGATGCAAATATGAACGAAAAGGATAATTCTCTTACTGAGGGTCACGAAACCGATGGAACCTTATCTTTTCCTCAGTCGACTGACACTAATGGGGAAATAAACAAAGAAAGTGATTCAGAAGCTACAGAAGACGCTTCCACAGAGAACGGCTTTATAGCTGAAGGAGATTCAGACTCAATCTGGTCAGATTACGAATGGGAAATGAACAAAGAAAGTGATTCAGAAGCTACAAAAGACGCTTTCACAGAGGACGGCTTTATAGCTGAAGGAGATTCAGACTCAATCTGGTCAGATTATGAGTGGGAATGTGACAACGAGGAAAGTGAACCCAGGACTGTAGAGGCCCAAAGTCCTGTGATGATTGCAGACTCGGAACCTGAAAAGAACAATAATCAGGTTTCAGTCGACGGTGCTTCCAAGGACGACATCCCTGTGCCTGATGAAGCTGACTATGATTCAGTCTCGCCTTGGTCAGACTACGAGTGGGAATTAGACCCCGAAAGCCCTAAACCCGTACACTCTGAACATGCAGAGCCTCGGGACCAGACTTCAGTCGAAAGTCCTAAAGATTCCCAAAAGACAGACGACGTGGTTATAAAGCCCGAAGAACCCTCCACGAAGGCACAATCTCCCTCTTTGGCACCATCAAATGTTCTTCGTTCACGTCATCTGCTAATGGCCCATTCAGCCCAACAACTGAGGCCTTCTCATATCCGTTGTAGAAACGCTTCACCTCAAGGAAGTCAGGGAGGCAACAATCGCAGCATTCAGAGTCGCCAAGGGGCAACTAAAAAATCAAGAAGAAAAAAGAAAAAGGGACAATTTAACCAAAATAGAAGAAATAACCCAATGTCAAAATCTAACCCAAACACAAAACAGAAATCTGACCAGAGAAATAGGAGTCAATGGAAGCGAAAACCGGCTTACCAGCAAGGGTACATGTAGCCTAATGATGGTTATCATGTGAATAATGGGTACCATTATCCCTCCAACAATCTAAACACAGCGAATCGTAACCAGGCTTACTCCATCGGATTTAGTCACAATAATGGCGATCATGGGTACTACGAGGGCTATTCGGGAAACGTGCATCGTGGCTATAATCAGAACTATCACTATCAATCCCAAAGAAGGCCCTATGGACACGTGTATCGTGGATATAATCAGAACTATCACAATCAAGCCCAAAGAATGCCCTACGGAAACTAGGAGCAGCCCATGTACTATCCCCATCAAATGAACCATTCGCGATAGAATGGATACTACCATTGGCTTCGAACTAGACCCTTCAGATTCCGGAACAGACATTAAGACTTGCGGCGAATAGACATCCACATCTTGATCCCCAAAGGACAACAAGACTGAGGTAACAGTGGAATCAGTAATTCCATGATGAGCATTGGTTAGCGACATCGGAAGCCTCGTTGGTCGTGGCGCTTTGAAAACGACGACTCTTGAAGAGAGTGACTGCCAGAGAACAAAGACAAAGTAGCTTCGAAATCACTTGAGCCCTTCAAAACGGGGCTCTGCCCTCAGCTGAATAATAATAATAAATGATAATAATAATAATAATAATAATAATAATAATAATAATAATAATAATAATAATAATAATAATAATAATAATAATAATAATAATAATAATAATAATAATAATAATAATGATGATGATGATGATGATGATGATGATGATGATGATGATGATGATGATGATGATGATGATGATGATAATAATGATAAAAATAATAATAATAATAATAGCAATAATAATAATAATAATAATAATAATAATAATAATAATAATAATAATAATAATAATAATAATAATAATAATAATAATAATAATAATAATAATAATAATAATAAATAATAATAATAATAATAATAATAATAATAATAATAATAATAATAATAATAATAATAATAAAATAATAACAATAATAATAAAATAATAATAATAATAATAATAAGAAGAAGAAGAAGAAGAATAACAACAACAACAATAATAATACTAATAATAACAATAACAATAATAATAATAATAATAATAAAGTTACCCCTCCGTGGGTAGACCATTTTCTATATTCACAAAGAATAATGCTGCGTGCCTCTGGTCCACAGAGGTGACAATAAAGTTTTTTTTTTAATTATTGATTATGTAGTACTATGCAGATACTATCCCTGTGGAGGGAATCAGACAAAATTGAATTTAGAGACAATTTTGATCTATCCAATGGAAGCGTGCACACACACACACACACACACACACACACACACACACACACACACACACACACACACACACACACACACACACACACATACACACACACATACGACTCGGTGGTGCAGTTAGTAGAGTCCCCGGCTGCCACTACGGAGGTCCGAGTTCAAATCCCGCCCAGGGTTAAAATAATTTCAGTATCGCTGCGCTGCGAGTGGTTATTCCTTCTCTCGTGGGCGGGGAGTTGGGTGTGTGTGCGCGTGTAAGGTCACATTATCCATAAATCGGTCATATGAGCTCTAAGCTCTCTTCCTTGAGGGAAATAGTTGTCGATCACCAAGACCATGGTGAATCACACACACACACACGAATATACACAGACACACACACACACACACACACACACACACACACACACACACACATACACACACATACACATGCATATACACAGATACAGACACACACACACACACACACACGCGCGCGCGCGCGCGCGTAAGCACGGCTTGCTGGTACTGTGGATATCACTTACTCCTAATGTCCCGAATTCGAGCCGCGATCCCGGCTTGGTAAGATACTACAAGCTGTTGCTGTCCCCATTGAGCAAGACGATAGTGTGTGTGCGCGCGCGGGCGCGTGTGTATGTTAGTATGTGTGTATGTATGTGTGTGTGTGTGTGTGTGTGTGTGTGTGTGTGTGTGTGTTGACTTTTACTATATATATATATATATATATATATATATATATATATATATATATATATATATATATATATATATATATTTCTAGGGCATAGGTTCTCACGGAGACAATTTTGATTAAAATCAACTGCGCTAATAGATTTAACTATTTTCAGTTGTATCTTCTTAAGTTTAAGGAAGGACTTCCTATCAACTTCATTCAGCTTATGAACGAAATCATCCATGGTGAATGTGAAAAGAAAGGCGCTGGTGAATGCCGATGGTTTCTATTGGATGTGTAACAGCATGTAAAAAAACTGTTGACAACGACACCTAAAACTTCGGAGTTTTTTCACCTCGATAAGAGGCTTCCTCAGGGTGAGAAGGACTTCATTGGTGTAGAGGCGATGTTCTAGTCTTGAAGGTCTAGAGGCAAGTTAAGAAGGTGGCTAAGCGGGAGGCTTTTTATATTCGGTCGAACGGTTCAGTCGACTCGGTGCGGGTGGAATGCTGGGCTCTGATTGGCTCATGGGACACTTCACCTGATCTCGGGCGGCGAGAATGACCTCTGTCTGCTACGCAGCTCAGGGGCTAGGCCCGGGCAGAATGCTAGCTTGCGATTGGCTGCAGGGGTTCTCCCGTGATCTTGTGCTTACCCCGGGCAGAATGCTGGCTTCCGATTGGCTGCGGGGATTCTCTCGTGATCTGGAGGAGGCTCTGGTTTTTGGCTGGAGATCTTGGCGGCTTGATGGAAGGTCTTGTGTAGGTTGAAGAGGGAGCGGTTTCAGAGGGCGAGCTGAAGGGAGAATAAAATCAGAAGCAAGTTGTATATTAATGGTAGGGTGACGGGAAGTGATGGCTACGGCTTCTGCAATTTGCATACGCCTGTGGTTGGACTCTCTGTGAAGAATAGTCGTGGATTCAATTAGTTTCTGAAGTGGTGTTTTATTGTCGTGATGATCAATGTAATGCTGAAAGATGGAACCTTGGTTACGGTGGTATTGGAGGCGTCTTCTTAAGGTAGTAGAGGTTCTACCAATGTAGGTGTTGGAGCCGTCACAGCGACTCTCCTGACACGTGAATTCATAGATTACGTTGGTAGAGGCCTCGAAAGGGGTCTTAGGAGCAGTGTTGTTTTTCATAACCAAAGCTCTAGTGAGGTTTGGTTTACAGTAAATTCTAAAGGCAATGGTAGTGGTAGAATCGGTGGGAGTGACTCCTCTTTTTATGATGCCTTTAATGGCATCACACTCTTCTTTATAATGGTCGTGATAATTGTTTCGATGATATATGATGATCTTGTTGCCTGGGGAGTCTGGAACCTGGTTAGGAGCTGTGTATTGTTCAAGCTTCTTCTTGATGAGTCCTTCAATCATGTGGTCTGGATATCCGTTATTGGTTAGAAGCTGTCGGATGCGGTCAAATTCCCGGTGGGTATCTGTCCAGCTACTGCAATGCGTTAAGGCCCTGTTGATATATGCAGCGGCTACAGACCGCTTGTAGGCTTCAGGGCATTCGCCGCGGGCATTGAGACACCTTCCTACGTTAGTAGCTTTAGTGTAGACCTTCGTCCTGAAGCCATCCTCATCTTTGGTGATGTCCAAATCAAGGAAGGGGAGACGTCGATGAATACTGCGTTCACAGGTGAAGGTAAGGCAAGAGTTGTTCTGAAGGGCCATCATCAAGCTGTCGGCATCTTTGTCGTTGGTGGTGGTGATGAAGATGTCATCGATATAACGGGTATAGAGTCCAGGGGGAGGATGGTGCTGGAAAACTTTCTCTTCCACTTGAGCCATGTACATATTTGCGAATAGGACCCCAAGGGGGGACCCCATTGCCACGCCATCAACTTGTTTGAAAAGTTCCCCTCGGTGGGAGAGGAAAGGGGCTTCTTTCGTACAAGTCTCCAACATAGCTTTCAGCACGTATTCTTGGATGTCGAGAGCAGGGAGGTCACTTCGGTAGACTCGGTCCAGAATGTAGCTGATGGTCTCGTCTACGTTAACGTGGGTAAATAACGACTCAGCATCGAGGGAAGCAATGTCTTGGCAGGGGGGCGCCGTTCGTAATAGATCGATGAACTCTGCAGCGGAGAAGACAGAACGGCCTGTAGGAACGTAAGGAGATAAGAGATTATTAAGAGTTTTAGCAACAGGATAGGTAGGAGTTGATAACTGTGCTATGATGGGCCTAAGGGGATTCCCAGGTTTATGGGTTTTTACTGTCCCATAACAGTAGCCAGGTTTGAAATCTCCAATAACTTTATTGAAAAATTTTGAGCCCCTATTGGCTTCCTGAATGAGAGTGTTGATCTTTTTCTTTAGACTTTCGCATGGGTCTTTCTGTAAGCGCTGGAACTTGGTGGGGTTCTCAAGTAAGGAGTCCATTTTTTCAAGGTAAGTATTGGTGTCTAAAATGACAAAAACAGAAGCCTTATCTCCCTTACGGATGATGATGTCTTTTCTTTCTCTATACCCCGCCGACCCACAGGAAACCACCATAACACCATATTGCAGAGAAGACTCGAAGAAGCTCGAGGCCGTCTATCGCAAGCTACAGAAGAGAAGCAAACCCTTTGGTCTGCTTTTGCTAGTAACCATCCCAACATCAAGAACGAGGCTGCAGAATTGTTGGATGAATACCGCCAACGCCAACTATGGATTGCTGATACCCGCATCCAGAAAAAGCTCACCATCCTACACCGAGGGCCCGTCAGAAATGAAAGGCCAGCGGAAGGTTTTATAAACTTATCTTGTGCCACCCTTACTAGCAAGCAAGAGAAATTCCTGAATTTAGGTTTAAACTGTCACTATATTAGCCGCCCCCACCCAGACAATAAAAGGATAGAAATTGAGAATCTCATTGACCATCTTGTGGCTTTACAAAACGAAGACCGTGTAAACCTTTCTTCTACTATAACGCAAGAACTCGTAGGTGAAGCCGGTCGCAAGAGGGGAACTTTCAGGAGTTCTCTACTCACTCCGGAATTGAAAGAGGCCGCTAAGGAACTTAGAGAAAGAAAAGATATCATCATAAATGAAACAAAGGACGGTGGATGGGAGTAGAATGGGTGGAGATGGGTACGTGCCTTGTTTGGCTACCCCTCTTGTAAGGGGGAAGAAGGCTTTTGTATATAGATAGATATCTTAATAGCAAACGCATGTCAGCTTTATCCAGTACAAGGACAGACTCTTGGTAAAAGAGTCTTCAGCCTCTGAAACGCCTCTCAAGACTCTTTCTTAATAGAAAAATAATCGTTTTGTGTTTTCAATAACAAAATAAGTGAATTATGCCTTCACGTGGAAGGGTTTGAGTTTTTCTATATAGTTCTTGTACAATGAATCCCTCTTTATCAAGAATGACGTTCATGTTTGGTAAGACCGTACGATATTAGGTGAAATAATATGTGTGAAGTTGATCATCTTAGCGATAGAATTGACTAGTTCTTTCAGCACGTTTTCGCTAGCTCTGGTATGTTCCTATTCCTTTGGGTTTCGTTTACAAGTTGGGAATAGGTACTGAAAAAAAAAGAATATATATATATATATATATTATATATATATATATATATACATATATATATATATACACATAAGCTAATAAGAACACGGGTACGTGTGTTCACTTATGCAAAGTAGACCACTTGGAAAAAGAAACTAACGAAGCAGAGCGCTTTCGTATATTACATCTTCAGTGCAACAAGTACATAGTGATAGGAATACATAGACATTATATACATAATACAAAGGAACCAGGACAGTTTTGAATAAGCATACCGACCAATTACCCCCTAGAGAGCGGAAGGTCATGGTCAATTATCTTACGATGGTCGGGCGACATTAGGTCACATTCGCCAAGGAGAGCGGAAGGTCATCGTCAATTATCTTACGATGGTCGACATCTTTGGCGACTGTGACCTGATGTCGACCATCGTAAGATAATTGACGATGACCTTCCGCTCTCCTTGGCGAATGTGACCTAATGTCGCCCGACCATCGTAAGATAATTGACCATGACCTTCCGCTCTCTAGGGGGTAATTGGTCGGTATGCTTATTCAAAACTGTCCTGGTTCCTTTGTATTATGTATATAATGTCTATGTATTCCTATCACTATGTACTTGTTGCACTGAAGATGTAATATACGAAAGCGCTCTGCTTCGTTAGTTTCTTTTTCCAAGTGGTCTACTTTGCATATACACATATATATACATATATGTATATATATCGTTACATTCCCCTGCCCTATTGTTGTCCGTTTGGTTGCTTCTTCTAATTTTTTTTTTCTATCAACATCATCATCATCAAGTCAAGATTACAGGATTTAAAGATGCCTTTAACCAACATATATCGTTTTTAAGAATAAAGTTCTTGACTTATGATCTATATAAAAACTATTTTATGGTTTTCCTAATCTACCCTTTTCTAGTAAACTGATCTAGAAGATCCATATCTATATTGATACTAAAGCAACCTGAACTGTTTTAGAAAACTCTTAGTTTCTCGGGCCAAAATTCGAGACAAAGGTCTTACTTTGTCCTGTATGGTTTGAGGATCTAACATGTGAAGTAATTCACTTCTCTTTTTTTCAGCAAATTATTTTCCGTTTATCTTAACATAGAAATTTTATTCTTCAGTCATGGTGATGGATAGATAGATGGTCTGCAGTTTTCAAATTTCATTGAGTTTTTAAATTTCATTCAGTTTTTAAATTTCAGTTTTTAAATTTCATTCAGTTTTTAAATCTTGTTTCCTTTTTTGTTTTGTCTTAGTGTTTGTGTTTTTTGCCTGGATTGTTACCGAAACAGGTAAGATTATTTTGGTTTTGTAATAGATCTTGGCCAGTTTATAATGAACAGAGTGTAGAATTCAAAGTTCTTTGCTTCATTCACTATTTTCTTCTTTCTGATAGTCTTTAAAAATCTTCGGTCCATCGCGTTTCTCGTTGCTGCATAATTGTTTTTCTGAATTTTGTAATTGCTCCTTCAGCCTTTTGGATGCCCCGAAGAACAACTTTTTCTGAAGAATCTTTTCCTTTGTTGGTATACACACTCATAAAAAAAAAAAAAAAAAATCTTCTCGCTCTTCAGTTATGCGATTAAGTTCTATCGACATTTCCATTTAGTGAGATAAAAAAGTATTTTAATTTGCCATCATCATTTATCTAATATGACTTCCGAATTCAAGCAAGTCATGGATTTCATTTATACGAAAACAAATGACCAAAACTGCTCAAATTCTGAAACAGAAATCCCACTGCATATTTAACAATGAAATGTAAAACATTAAAAGAAAAATAAATGAGAGCTGTTGTATATACTCTATGCATATATATGCATATCACACGTCCATTAACGGCCGAAACTTTCATGCTTCTAAACCCAGTTAATGGACTCTATGGCTAGCAAAGTAAACCAATTTAGAAAAATATCATTCAGTCACACAGTAAAACAAAAAACGGGACGAAAAATGAATATTTAATACCTTTATTCAAACAATCTGTAATCATATCCATTACGAATTGAAACACGCTGCCATATACACCCCCATACTCCATTCCAGTCTGATTCCAGGAATGTGGACTGGAATCCTGGGAATTTCCCGGAACACAAGGTCGGATGTACCTGGAAGGTGGAGATTGAAGTTCAAAGTTTTTCTTAGACTGTTTTCGTTTGTTATGAATTGTCTGTTTATTATTATTTGCTTGATTTTAATCTATTACTATTTATGTGTCAATTCATCATTATTTACTATTTTCCTGTTTGTTTATTATTCAACTATACCTATGCATTTATTCATTTTATTAATTATCATTCATATTATTATAATTTCTATTTATTTATTTATTTATCATTATATTTTTTTCGCATCCAACCTAGTTATGGACCAAAAGGTCTCCTGTCGGAATGCTCCTCCTTTGCAATGCTTTGTTTTGCATTCACTAAGTTTTAGGTTCGAATCTCGCACTCCTCTACAATTCCTAACAGTCTAAGCGCATATAGCAAAGGTAATGACTTCGGTCGCAGCTACTCAGCGCCTCCTGTCGTAGGCTCCCCATCACTACCTTGTTGTTGTACGCTAGTGGCGTAATCTGAAGCGTGCAGCTGGCCTCACATTCGCTAAGTTGTGGGTTCGAATCCCGCACTCCTCACCGATTTCCAGCATTGACTGTTATCTGCCCCAGAAGTCCAGGTGCATAACTGAGCAAAAGTGACGGCTTCGGCCGCAGCTACGCGTCAATAAGGAGGAAACCAAGCAACCTTTGGCGTTCTTACCAGAAGTCCTCCACCCCAGATATGTTGTGTTTATGTTTGCTGGTGGTGATGATGTGAGGGTATAGGGGTTTGGGGAGGGGAAGAGGCAGGAAACGTAGGTGAGGAAAATGCAGAAGAATGAAGGGAAGGAGAAGGGGGGAAGGGAAGGGAAGGGAAGGGGACAGAGAGAGAAAGGGTAAAGAAAAAGGAAGAGAAAGGAAGGTAGGGATAGGAAAATAACAAAAAAACAATAAAATCGGAGATAGACCGTGGAGAGAAAGAACGAGAGGGTTAGAGAAAAGAAGAAGAAAAAGGGGAAGAGAACATTTGGGAAAGGGAGGAGAGGGGGAAGGAGAGGAGGAGAACAGTAAAAGGGAAGAGACAGGAGTGAGAGGAGATGAGAGGAGATGGGAGACATGACTAGAGGGGAAGGAGAGGTGGAGAACAGTGAAAGGGAAGAGATAGGAGATGAGGGGAGATTGGAGACATGACCAGAGGGGAAGAAGAGGTGGAGAACAGCGAAAGGGAAATGACAGGAGTGAGGGTAGATGAGGGGAGATGAGGGGAGACATGACAGGAAAGGGGACACAACCACCCAAGTGAAACAAACACGTCCAACTTGACAAATAACTACAGCGGGGGAGACGCAGACAGCTGGACAGACAGATAGACAGGAGGGGTGACAGATATATATGCATATAGACAGAGATACAGTGAGGTAGACAGGGGAACGGACGTGTCTACTGAGCAAGACAGATGTGTTATTGTGTTGGTGCTTTCAACACATGGGAGCCAACGTCTCTGTCAGTTCAGAGTCATTAGTCATCACACTTCAAGGACAAACGCAGACACTCATCCCTTGTGAAAATAACAGATAAATAAATATATGCATGTATATGTAAATAAATAAATAGATAAATAAGTAAATAGACTGATGAATTAATCAATAAATGAATAAATAAATAAATTAATAGATCATTTACCAAATATGTAAATAAATAAATAGATAAGCAGTCAGATAAATTAACCAATAAATGAATAAATAAATAAATTAATTAATTATTCAATAAATAAATTAATAAATAGATAAATGAATAAATACAAAAATAAATAAATTAATAAATGAATGAACAAGTGAAGGAATGAATAAATAGATAAATAAATATATTGATTGATAAATTAATAAGTGAATATATGAATAAATTAATGAATAATAGATAGATGAATATATAAGAAAATGAAGGAAAATTATAAATGAATAAAATATACGTACATAAACAAATAAATGATAAACGAACAAATGATTTGGGTAATAAAGAAATTAA
>NC_134788.1:1033419-1055919 GCF_046742065.1 Oratosquilla oratoria | reverse complement strand
AGCGCAGTGATACTGAAATTATTTCAGCACTGGGCAGGATTCGAACCCGGACCGCCGTAGTGGTGGCCGGGAAATCTACCACTGCGCCATTGAGTCGTGTGTGTGTGTGTGTGTGTGTGTGTGTGTGTGTGTGTGTGTGTGTGTGTGTGTGTGTGTGTGTGTGTGTGTGTGTGTGTGTGTGTGTGTGTGTTTGTGTATGTGTGTGCGTTTGAGTGCTTACCTTTATGTATGCATATACTGTACAGCTTACAATTTCTTACCAAAATTTTGAGGCAACAATCTCGCGTGATCCTATTAAACCCCACTTCTTTTCTTCGGCAAAAGTTTCTCAAAATTCTTTCATCGGTTCCTGGTCTAAGTCATTCCAGAAACTACAGCCTCGTCCACCACAACCACCATCACTATTGTCAGAGCTGGAAACATGCTTCCATGCTTATCCCTATGACATATCTGTTGGGATCGTGGCCCTCAGCGTTGTCCGGCTCTTCCTGAGATAAGGCGATCAATGTTGGCAAGACCCCGAAGAACATGGTCCTCCAGTTTGGGAAACACGACTTTTGGTGTTCTTCAGTGTATTCAAAAAGGAAAATATTCTTAAGAAAAAAAAAAAAGGTGCTCCGAGTAAGTATGTTGCGGTGACGTATGAAATCTGAAATTTGAATGAAAAACATGAATATTTGATATCTAAGATTATACACATACACACACACACACAAATATATACATATATATATATATATATATATATATATATATTTCTATTGTTTTCGTTGGAAATACTTTAATGGATTATTCACATTTCATCACGCATTGTCACGCTGTTGCGTTTTTTGTTTTGTTTTGTTTTTTACTTTTTTTCAGCTTCATATTATTATTTGGCCATTATTTTTGTGGCCCCTGAACGAGCATATTCATGAAGTGCATACACTAATGAAGAAGTAGGTGCCACGGAAACGCTTTGAAGTTCGATCTTGCATATACACAGCATAGGCCGGGGCTCAATCTCAATGGTTGTCGGTGACTGCCTTTTACCCTGGCATGGATCACGTGGCTTTGCTTGACACAAAGGTCTCCTTGCAAAAACTCCTGATAATTTTTATTTATCTTTTTTCTCAGATAAGATTTGAAATAAAATAAAAAATAAAGAAGGTTTGTTTGTAGTTCCTCGTCTTTCAATGCGGACTACTATTTTTTTAATGTAGATAAAGAAAAGAAAAAAAAAAGGAAGAAATAAGTTTTGGTTCAAGAGATTATTATCTAAACCGGAAGGACTTCAAAGGATGAAATCCGAACTTGGAGAAAATAAAACCAAACATTCTGTGATTGATAATTAATTGTCACACACAAGACAAGGGTAGTCCCTCATTACCTTCCCCTTTTCTTTGATCTCTCTCTCTCTCTCTGTCTCTCTGTCCTGTCTCTACATGCGTACATACATACATACATACATACATACATACATACATACATACATACATACATACATATATATATACATATATATATATATATATATATATATATATATATATATATATATATATATATATATATATATATATATATATATATATATTTATATATATATATATATATATCACGGACATACTAGGTAAATACACACACACACACACACACACACACACGCACACACACACACATTACCCATAGATCGTTCATACGAGCTCTTGGCTCTCTTCCGAGAGGGAAGTAGCTGTCGATCACGAGTCCAATATGTGATCCAAAGACTAAGGTGAATCACACACACACACACACACACACACACACACACACACACACACACACACACACACACACACACACACACACACACACACACACACACACACACACACACACACACACACGCACACATGTATGTATTTATAAATGTTGTGTAATCTCGCATTCGATATTCAAAGAACAAAATATGATCATCTGGATTGCTCATCAATTGGATTTCATTGTGAGATGAGAGTGAAATACAACGAAACCATCTTCATTGGAACACACTCAGCTTTGATCCAAGTTATAGACAAAAGAACCTAGTTATAATGATAATACTAAGGACCCTAGAGCGGCTTCTAGGAAAGATACTAGAACAGGAAGACTCTGACTATACTATTCTAGAGGTTGATGGAATAACAAAAGATCATATATAAGAGGATTAAAGAGAATTACAAATATTTTTTTTCTTCTTGTTACGCTTCAATTAATCTTTGTGCGTAGTCGACCAAGATCATTACTTGGCTCAGACTGGTTCATATTATAGTCTAAGCTGATGACTTCGAAAAAGACCTTCATTAAGTCTTGATAAACTTGGTTATGGAGATGAACACCGAAGCTAGATAGCAGGAAGCTGAAATCATTGAACAATTATCTTGAGGCTTGATTGCGTTCCACGACCGAATGACAATGTGAAAGTTGGGTCTCATAATAGTGGTATTCTTAAAAAAAAAAAAAATCTTTATATAAATCGTATATAAATCCTTGGAACGGAAAGGTTTATATAGGTAAAGATCTTTTTTTTTTTAAGAATAACACCGTAAGATCCTTACGGTGGTATTCTTAAAAAAAATCCTTATATAAATCTTATATAAATCCTTGGAAGGGAAAGATTTATATAAGGAAATATTTGTCTAAGAATACCACCGTAAGATTTTTACGGTGGTATTCTTAGAAAAAAATCTTTCCTTATATAAATAGTTCCCTTCCAAAAAATTATATAAGTTTTATGTAAGGATTTTTTTTAAGCATACCACCATAGTCTTTCCTCTGATGAAGGATTTTCTTTCGGATAAATAAAATTTCCTGAAGTAACTTAAACAAGTAAATTGTTTGAATAAGGAAAAAAGTTAAGGTTTACATTCGACAAACGCTACCTTGAGGCGTGTTTTATTGTCATCAAATATCTATCCATTTATCCATCCTTACATCCATCCATCCACTCACCCATCCATCCGTCTAACCATCCATCCATATATCCATCCATCCATCCATATATCCATATATCCAACCATCCATCCATCCATCTATCCATCCATCCATCCACCCATCCCAATCCATCCATCTATCCATCCACTCGCCCATCCATCCATCCATCCATCCATCCACCTATCCATCCATCCCCCATCCATCCACCCGTCCATCCACTCACCCATCCATATATCCATCCAAACATCCATCCATATATCCATCCATCCAACCATATATCCATCCATCCACCCATCCATCAATCCATCCACCCCCATCCACCCATCCATCCACCCACCTATCTACCCACTCACCCATTCACCCCATCCATCCATCCACCCCATCCATCCACTCCCCTATTCATTCATTCACGCGAAGAGTGTGAGTTTGCGTGCCTGTGTATGCGCGCAAGGCGAAGACCACGACCGTGTGTACGAGCCCGAGTTGATCTTCTTCCAGAGATCGAGAGTCGGCGATGGGACTTCGCCGAGAGTCTCTTTGGGGAGCTCGGGGGTCGGTGGTGGGAGAGCTCCCCTAGTGTAAGAGAAGACCCCCCCAAAGGGATCTTTTTAATCTATGGAGTTTTATCGGTGGAGTAGGTGGAGGTATAATTATAAAAGAATGGATGCTTAACCAAGATTGGGGAGGAGAAGAGGGTGTATAGATAAGGGAAGAGGAGGAGGAAGAGAAGGAGAAAGAGGAGATGGAGGAGGAGGAGAGGGAGGAGTGGGAGGAGATAATGGATGCGGGAGAGGAGTGGGAGAGTGGGAGAGGGTGTGTGTGTGAGCGGTAGCTGCCGAGCGCTGAAGAGACCAGTTGAGGCGGCGCTCACATCGGGGCGGGTCGGTGGGTGAAGATCCTCTTCAGTGTGTTCACACATAATACGGGCGACAGTGGCGGCGGCGGCGGCTGCGTTGGGCAGCGGGCAACCGTGGACAGGGCTATTAGAAGCCCAAGTGGCCCGAAAACCGGGCTTTAAGCGGCCCAAGGGCCAATTCGGCCATGGTCCTCCACGGGGGAGTCTGTATGTTGCCCTCGGCTGAGCCAGTGTTGGGCCACAGACCCGGTTGAAGTGGCCCAGGGGCCTCGTGGCTGGCTGGCTGACTGACCGCTGGCCAACTGGCTGACGAGCTGATTGTGATCGTGGTTGGAACGCACGCACGCACGCACGCATGGAGTTCATTAAGATTTGCTGCTAAAGACGTTGGAGTTTCTTCTTCTTCTTCTGCTGCTGCTGCTGTGCCGAGCCCATCTACTACCCCTACTACCATTATTACTACTACTACCATTACTACTACTACTAATAGAAATGGAGAGAGTGAGTGGTTTGAAGTAAAGGTGGGACTTCGTCAAGGATGCGTTATGTCGCCCTGGCTGTTCAACTTATACATGGATGGGGTGGTGCGAGAGGTGAATGCTAGGGTAGTGAGTCAGGGATTGGAGATGGTTAAAGAAAATGGAGAAAAGTGGGAGGTGAGCCAGCTGTTGTTTGCGGACGACACTGCGCTTGTGGCAGAGTCAGAGGAGGGATTGAGGAAGCTGGTGGCAGAGTTTGGGAGAGTATGTGATAGAAGAAAGCTAAAGATAAATGTGGGTAAAAGTAAGGTGATGAGATGTACAAGGGGTGAAAGTGGCAGTAGACTGGAAGTGAACATTAAGGGAGAGCGACTGGAGGAAGTGGATAGTTTTAGATACTTGGGTGCAAGTGTAGCAGGAAAAGGTGGAGTGAAGGTGGAGGTAGAATGTAGATTGAGAGAAGCGAGTAAATGCCTTGGTGGTTTAAAGAGTGTAATGAGGAATAGACATTTGGGAATGGATGCGAAGAGGAGACTGTATGAAGGAGTGATTGTGCCAACAGCACTGTATGGGGCAGAAACGTGGAACATAAGAGAAGAAGAGAGAAGGAGTTTGAATGTGTTTGAGATGAGGTGTCTGAGAAGTATGGTGGGGGTTACTAGGCTAGATAGAGTGAGAAATGAGGAGGTGAGGAGGAGAACAGGGGTGAAAAAGGATTTGGGAGATAGGGTCGATGAAAGAATATTAGGATGGTTTGGATACATGGAAAGAATGAGTGAAGAAAGACTAGTAAAAGAGGTATGGAAGGCAGATGTGGAGGGAGTGAACATGAGGGGACGTCCTAGGATGAGGTGGATGGATGGGGTGAAGGGGGCTTTGGGGAAGAGGGGAATGTCTGTTGAGGAAGGAAGGGAGAGGACGGAAGACAGAGGTGAGTGGAGAATGGTTGTATATGGATGATGTTGTGACTGCATGAGGAGGAATGGGCGGGGAAGTGGGGGGTGGGGTAGTATGTGTGAGTAATTTTTGACGCAGCCCGAAGGGATTTCTCCCCGTCCTCGCCTTATATGCAAAGGGGGACGGAGAGGGGGGGTCGCCGATTAAATGAAGCGGCCTCGCTGTGGATGTACTGTGTCTTGCGACACTGCTTCTGACCCAGGGCGGTGGGCAGGGTGCAGGGATGACCCGTCATCCAGGAGGTGCTCAGATGAGAGGAAGGGTGGGAGGGGTGTGGAGTGTATTTAGGGATGAAATGGGTGGGAGTGTTTTTGTGCCTTTCCCTTTTTGGCTACCTCCCTTGTAAGGGGGAAAAAGCCTTGGTATATGTATGTACTAATACTACTACTACTGCCGCTTCCCTACTGCTGTGCTTCTGCAGTTGGTGCAGATACCTCCTGGCATTTGTGTTATTCGTTATTAGTACTACTGTGGCATGAGTAGAACGCATGACTATTTCTATGGTAAGCGTCTCGCGTTGGGTCACGTGTTCCCGCGTTAAGCTGGCGAGGGAACGCGACCTAGCACGACCATTGTTCCCAGATGCGCGTCATCACGTGACCCAGATGCTAGCATCTGATTGGGGACTCGCTACGCAGAACCAGCAGGGCGACTAGCCCGCTCCGGACAATACGCAGATTATCTCTGACTACGCTACCAGGCGGTCGTGGTCAAGCAAGTGCTGGTTCAGGACACGAAAGAGTAAGTGTGATAGCATATTCACAGTGCCGATTAGTTCTCTCCCCCATTCAGCTTCCGACACACATATCATATTCTGTGCTACAAATAAAGAGCCAACACATTTCTACGTGTTTTAGTCATTGAGCCTAACCATTCGGACACTTTACCATAGTGGTGGCAAGCGGTGGTTAGAGTTTGACTAACTCGTGTATACGTACCCATTCCTATTACTCAGTGAACATACATACAAATTACAAAGTCCACACTCTCCAAATACTCAGTGCACATACAGGAGTGCTAGCTAGAGCTAGGCCGGTTATTTCATTGCCATGTCGCGGCGTACGAGTGTACCCGTCAGCAACCAGGCGAGGGCACTGCAGGCGGCTGCAGATGTCCCAATATTCATTTCATCAGGGATAAATTATCATCCCACTACCAATCTGCCTGCTTGCACGGACGCGCAATCATGGCTCGCCCTGTTAGATGAAAGGTGGTCCTCCGAGATCCCGGAGGCTGACAAAATCGCCGTCACTCAGCAGAAAACTGCCGGTGATGCCGCGATTGCCGCTCGGTTAGCCAAAAGTGGGCATCCTGATGATTGGAACGCGTTCAAACTAGCGTTCCGCACTTTTTTCTACGCGCCCGCGTTGGCTGGCGCTTTAGCTGATCGTTTGGCGGAAGCAACTATGCATCCAGCCGAAACACTCACTTCATTCGCGCTTCGTCTGGCCGACATGGTCTCGGCCTACACGGTGTATCACCCAGAGCGCGATGAGTGGGCTAATTTTACTGCGGTAACCCGCATTAAACGGGCTATGCCCTCTCAATTCGGCACCACCCTCACCTCAGACCAGCAAACGTCCATTGTTGCCATTCTCCAGGCGGCCATTGACTATGCCCATCGGCATCCTGGTTCGGTTAAGACGGTGTACGCGGGCGGTGCCGATTCCCCTATGGCTTTGTACCCAGCCGCACCTGCCGTGACCCACCAATACCCGGCCACAGACGTCTTTTCCCACTCAACTTCACAATCACATAACATTTCCACTGTACACAGAGTCCCAGGCTCTTCCTCTCCTCGCAATCTGCGAGAGTCAGAGACACCCTCTCGCTATTCGCAAGAGGTGGCGGTGCGCCCTCGCCATGAGCGAGAGATCGCAACGTGCCCTCACGAGGAAGCCATGCACTCGACTCACAGACATGGGGGACAAAGGAACACGTGGAAGCGTCCCCGGGGCCGTGGTAATCGCAATAGGTGGCGTCCATACTGCACCCATTGCAAGAAAGCAGGAAACGCGACTGATGTGTGTTATTATAGACCACGCGGTCGACCTACCACGTGTTGCAAGTCTTGCGGGGGTGTAGGGCGAATTCGGGAGACTGAGTTTAGTGTCGGTCATGAGGCTCAGAGGGGTCTTGCAGCCAGTGGCTCGTCAAAAAACGGCCAGCGCAGGAGTGTCCACAATCCAAGGTGACGGTTGAACAGCAGTCGGCAGTGACAATTGTTCACGTCGATTTAGCTAGCTCCCGTACGCCGAGTGGAAGCTTAGCCATGGTCGCAGTTACCTTGTTAGAGCCACTCGCGCGTAAGTCTATTTGTGCCCTCTTGGACACGGGAGCGGCAGTGTCTCTTATCCATAAGAGCATTTTGCCTACCGCCATGGAAGGCTCCCAGGTCGGTACCACTAGAATCATAGTGGCCGACGGGTCGGAGATGCCAAATCTTGGCAAGGTAGATGTTCCTTTTGATCTAGCTGGTTTTTCGTTCCACCATCCTTTCTTTATCATCCCTGCTGACGGTTTGCCGGCCAAAATTATCTTAGGGTTTGATTTCCTCGCGGCGCACAAAGTGACGTTGACGTTCAGTCCTTTAACATTCCAAGTTAAGGGCAAGGATATTCCCGTAATCCTTGCGGGGACGGCTCAGCACTCACCGCCATTCATCGCCGTGTGCGAGGAGCGTCATAGTTTCCAGCGGGAAAGTGAAACTCCCACTTTCCCGGTTAAGTCAATTGAACATCAGTGGGTGCCTGGGTTCTCAGGGGGAACCGTAGGATTGATGCTCGAGAGGGCAAACGAGCTCGCTCCCGCAGGTCAGGTTTTCTCGGCGCTGTTTACAGCACGCCCATATGCCGAAGGCGCCAACCTGCTCGGCCAGGGAGTAGTAGAGCTGATCACACACACACACACACACGCACGCACGCACACATACATACACACAACATACAAAAACCCATAAATAAATACAATACCGAAGCACACGTAGTCTTTGTTGTTGTGTATGCTTTCATTATGACACTCTTCTACCAACTTTTGGTTGGAACCAAAACCATTAAACAAAAATATTTACAAAAGAATAAATAATAAATCTTTACATGAAGCACATACCCAACTTTTCCTCTAACGTTTCGTCACAAGACACATGTTGAAACTGGGGAAGCAATTACAAGCGTGAGACAACCGTCGCCTTTACGAGTTGAGCTTTTGCACCCGTGGCTTGCCTGACGCACATCTCGAGTAAAGGGGAAGGGATGGAGCGAAGGAGGTGAGAAGTGGTCGGGGATACGGGAGATGTGCGGCCGGGTGGTGAGCCATCACGGTCTCGCCTCCCGCTCAGGGGGCAGTTCGGCGGAAAATGTCTCTGGTAGACTATCTGGTCTTCTTTTGGGTACGCACGCACAGTTACGAGGAAAAGTTCTGACCCACCAAGAAGTTTTCTTCATATAGAATAAAAAAAAATTTTTTGTCTGATAATATTTTTTTTAGCTGTTCTAGATAATTACATAACTGTAACCTAGATACTACATGGGAAAATATATTACGTACTAAAGAAAAATAGTATTGGCATTGAGAGCCACAGGGTGGGTAAAAGATTTTAGTTGTGGCTGTACATGCATATGTATATATACGTATATGTACATGTGTTTATTTATATATGATGTATGTACATGCATATATATATATACATATATATATACATATATATATACATATATATATACATATATATACATATATATAGATATATATATACATATATATACATATATATATATATACATATATATATACATATATATATGTATATATATATAGACATATATATATACATATATATATATATATAGACATATATATATACATATATGTATATGTATATATATATATATATATATATATATATATTACACACACACATACATACATTTACTTATTGCGGTCAGTCAGTGATCGACGCTGATAGTGCTCCGGTGAGGTGAAACGGTGTGAGTGAGGTTGAATGTTGATGCTGAGATCTTTGTCGCTGATACCAACGGAGGTGACTGTGGAGCGCAATTCTTGATCCGCATATCTTACCACACTCCGGGTAACTCAGATCTGGATAAGAAGGATAAACTCTACTGTTGAGATGTCTTCTTTCCCGCTGGTCGTTCCATGCTGGGTTACGAGCTGGTATCTTTTTCGGCCACCACAGTGAAGGTTCTTGCTCGAATCATGCTCGTAAGACTGACTAATCATTTTGCAGAAACTGTCTTACCCGAGACGCTATGTGTCTTCAGAAAAGGCAGAGGTACTACAGAGATGTTCTCTATTCAACAATTCAAGAGAAATCCCACGAAGAGAACCACGGTATTTAGGTGGGTTTTATTGATCTAACACACACATACACACGCACACATGCACTACACACACACACACACACACACATTTACAAACACACACGTATACGAATATTTGACTTTTATGAATAAAATTCAGTTACGACTTACCACCCAGTTGATATAAACATGTAAATACTGACACCATATTCAGCTTGGAGACACTCCAGTGTCCGCCGAAGTGACGAGAACAAGGCTTGGCGCCGTGCTGTACGTGACAAGTCTCTGCAATGGGCGCCAATTGTTGTTTCTTTGTAACACAATATAAAGATATTATGGACATAACTTGGAGAGATAGTGGAGCCGGAAGAAGAATGCTAAAGATCTTGCAGATCTCCTCGTTAAGTCACCTCATGCAAGTCCGGCACGAGCGAAGAACGGTTGTTGTCGCCAGGCCGCAATATGGACTTAGATAAAGCGAACGAACTGGTTCGGCGCCAGCTTGTATTAGGCTTGGGGGGCAACGGGTGCGTTCTGGCGACAGACAGTCAGGACTTTGCAACGTTGAGAGCAATAGGCAGACGGCCAAGTTGCAACGTCTGCTTTCAGGTTGCAACAAGCGTGAGGTGAGGTCTGCAGGCAACAAGTAAAATCATGGGGGGAGGGGGGAGGGGGGAGTGGCTTTCTGTCTCTCTGTCGCCAAACTGCAACAAGCTTAACAAGGGGAAAATATGATTAGGAGGGGAACAAACTGACTTTAGGACGATACTTGATTGACGCTTTTGGCTGACTCTCCGAACTCTGGAGTCAATCCATGAAGGTAGTGAAGACATATTTTGATTTAAGAAGGACATAGGAGGCAAGAACTGCTTTACCAAAGGAGTGGTTAACGAATGGAATAGACTTAGTAATCATGTAGTAGTGAGCGCTGGAATTATTGGTCGTTTTAAGAAAAGGTCAGATAACTTTATGTATGGGAATGATAGGTGATAATGGACATGGAACTGCCTATCTATTTATCTATCTATCTATCTCTCACCGTGCGCACGCGCGCGTGTGTGCGTGCGTGCGTGCGTGTGTGTGTGTGCGTGCGTGGTCACATTAGTACTCATAGGTCTGAGCTCTCATCTGGGAGAGTAATAGTTGCCGATCACGAGTCAGTCCAACAAATGATCCAAGACCATGGTTAATCACACAAACCCACCCACCCACCCACCCACCCACACAATCACTCTCTCTCTCTCTCTCTCTCTCACACACACACACACACACACACACACACACACACACACACTTACACGAATACACACACACACACACGCACGCGCGCACGGTGAGAGATAGATAGATTGATAGATAGAGATAGATAGATAGATAGATAGATAGAGAGAGAGAGAGAGAGAGCGTTATCTTGATTTGTTGGTGTATTATATTTCATGTCGCGAGGTGCCTTTGTGGACCACTAGGGACAGGTCAAGACTCTTTGGACTTCTCCTTTGGGGCTTGGCTGGGTCGAGACGGAGCGGGTTGGGAAGTTACCAGTCTGGCTGGATTGTAAGGCACGGAGGAACGCTTAGCGGAAGAAAACAGGACGTGTCTTTCGAGCGGGTGACAGCGCCTGCCGTATTATTGCAATTTTTGCTAAGTTTAAACCGTTACTTGTTTTATGCTAAAGTGAAGCATATTACGGGTTGTGTGGGTTACTTTTTTTTTTTAGTTCTTCAGATGAACATAAAAAGTTATCTTAAAATTTTGAAGTAGACTTTTTTATACAACTTTTCTTTTGGGTCAAGTTACTTTTTTTTCACTCTTTTAGACAAACACGTAAAGCTATTTTAAAACTCGAAGCAGACTTTTTATTTGAATTATTTTTTTAGTCTACATGTTTTAATTCTTGAGAAAAAAATCGATCAATATTTCTCTATTTTTGTCACATTACGTTAAAAAAACAAAGCTATTTAAAAACTTGACGTAAATTTTTTAATCGAAGTTTGTCTTTCTACTTAAGTCATTTTACATTTTTCATCCTTAGAATAGACTTTTTAGTAAATAAATTTCTGTTTGTCACGTTGCATTTTTGTATTATTTTTTTTTCAGACGAACACATAAAATTATCTTAAAACTTGAAGTAGACTTTTTTCATCAAAGTTTGTGTTTTTTTGTTGTTGTTTTTTTTAGCCAATATACAGTTTTTCATTCTTGGGGATGCGTGGGACTTGCCAGCTTGAAGCTTCAAGTGAGTTTGTGCGCCAAAGGTCGTGTTTTTAGGGAAAACTGTCAAAGCTCACGCACGGCCACCTGCGCTCTCCTCCATGGCTTGCGAGCAGTTGCGTTTTTATGGCTCCTTCAACTCTAATTCTTTCCCAGTCACTCACACGAATGGACTCAACAGGCAACCGCCCCCCCCCCAAAAAAAAATATATATATTTATAAAATAAAATAGAATAAAACAAATTAAAGTAAATAAGATAAAATAAGATAAAGTAAATAAAATAAAATAATAGAAAATAAAAATAGAAAATAAAAATAAATAGATAAATAAATTAATTAATAAATAAAATGAATAAATAAATATAAATAAATATACAGACAAATAAATAGAAATGAATAAATAAATAAATAGAAATAAATAAATGCTGCTATTTTTGCCCCTAAGATGTAAATTCCTTTTTCCGTTAGGTGTTGTGGTGAGGACTTGATGTTCTTTCAGGAACGTCTTATGGGAGTTGGAGTAAATACTAGCATTCAATTTGGTAGCCTATTTATTTTATGTTTATTTTTATTTTTACTTATTTATTTGTTTATTTATCTATTTTTGGTTAGTTGCGAATTACCTCCTTAACTTGGATCTGCGGTAATGAATTTACTATAATTGACATTTCGTTTGACATACTTGATTAGAATAAATTTTGTTAACACAACATCACCATTATCTGCAACAAATCCCCACGAATCCACACCTTTATACATTTACTGAGGTAGACAAGAATTCTGATCCTCGACTTTCTTTAAACCTACAACGAACCCACAACAAAGCTTATGCCCATTATATACACAAAGGATCAAAGTCTGTAGGAATGATTTATAATCGGCTTAGCGCTAAACACAGCAACGTATAATTTATTTCGAAATTAGACAACTAGCTTCTCCAATTAAGTTTGATAATAAATACCTCACATGATTACCATTATTACTGCCAATGACTTAATTACCCTAGACTTGGCGAGTGAGTTGATGCGTGGAATATGAGGTAATGTACCATAAAAATGTGTCTTGTTGGTCTAATATCTTGATACTCTTGTTTGTCGGTTTATCATTATATGAAACTGACATATGTCACGAATTGAATATGTTTTCATTGTTGTTTGATGAGCTCTGGTTTTTCAACGATTTAACAAGTAAGCATATAAGCATGAATGATATATATTTTCTATAGTTTCACAAAACCATTATTTACCATTTGTATGTGTGTGAGTATGTGCGTGTGTGCGTTGTGCGTGCGTGTGTGTGTGTGTATGTGTGTGTATGTGTGTGTATGTGTGTGTGTGTATGTGTGTGTGTGTGTGTATGTGTGTGTGTGTATGCATGAAGGTAGGAAGTCAACAACAAATATAACATTGTTCAGTTTGTACTGAAGATTTTCAAACTTGCGATCGAAGATGTGAGAACGCGTAACCAAATTCCAAAAGACATTTTTTTTTTCGAGGCATCTTTCGACCACAGTTGGACGTCCTCAGAGAGGAATATATGTGTGTGTATATATATATATATATATATATATAAAACGGGATACAATTGGGTATATACACATGGAATGTACACAGGGCTAGGGTATTAAAACATCAACTTTACATTTGTAATAACAATGGAGCGAACCGTGGTACGGTACGATGAACCGAGGTACAGAACAGGTGTGGATCTTGAGTTGTTATTTAATGATAAGAACATAAGAACATAAGAATGAAGGAGACTGCAAGAGACCATAAGGCCTACACTAAGCAGTTCCGTATCCATCACCACGATATAATGCATTTCAAATAGTAGTCTCTCATGAGTCACAGGCATAAAAAAATTATTGATTGTTGTGTCTGACAGTTAAATCATATGTATAAAAGTCTGGCAAATGATTTCTTCAAAAGTTCGCTTATCATTGATGAGAATACGTTTGTGGTTATCGGCTTAAGTAACACGGTAGCATATCAACGTTTAAAAATATGTTCCCCACACGACGAAAATAAAACGAAATTGGGACAATAAAGAAGATCGAATCAGACTATCAAGGTAGGGAATGTACACAAAGACAGTGAGGAATGAGGGCACATTGAAGTAAAACGAGGATGATATTCGTTTTGTCAATTTACAAACATCACAGACACACAGAAGTCATTACCCCTCTCCTCCCTCTGCTCGACATATCTTCCTCTTATTGACCGTAACGAGTGACAGGCAATTTGAGTCGTTTGTCTTGTCAGAAATTTCATCTAATGGGGATTGTTTATATTTCTGGGGTTTTGTTGTCATCTGGGATTTCACTGATGTCGTGGGAATGGTATATACCATACGTGCATGCAGTCACACTGACCTCAATTCAAAACACACTATCCACGACAGTGTAAGAAAGAAGAAAATTATTTTCTTGTCTAATTTCAAAGACTATAGATAGGTAAGGTTCCATGGCATCTTAATATCGTAAAAACGATCACATTTCATGTGTTTTACTAGGGTGATTAAAAAAATTGAATAGTTTCCTTTATCTCAATAATTATTTTGGTGACTAAAATATATGCACAAGATTACTGTTATCTTTTTTATGTTGGGTAGTTTTTACTCATATATGACAAAAGAACATTATCAATATAATGATAACAATTTTGACGGCCATAGCAAAATTTGTTTGCTGCAAAGTTTTCTTAGTATTAGAAAAAAAATCTTTTGCTGTCAAGTGTTTGGCCTTTCTTTTCATAGCCGTGTAGTAGTTCATTCCTTTTAGCAAGTAAATTGCTATAACTTGTTCGTTGCATGTCTGTAGAACATTTGTCTAGACACTCTTGTGTTTTGTCATCCAAAGCTTATTTCAAGAACTGACATGTATTTAGACTCTTCAACTTGCATGATTGTAAATGTGCTATCTGTGCATCAATTCTGTGTCCTTTCATTAAGTTTACTTTGCCTTTGCTTTTACTTGAGAGTAGCTATTTCCTTGCTGGATCTCACCTGCTTTATCCAACACTGATCGATCACGGTTTCAAAACCTATTTCCCTCTAATCTTCGGTGTAATCAAAATAATTATTGTACAGGTTTTGTTTTTGTTGTCCATTATTTGGTACTATTTCATACACTCCGGAGTAAAATGTATTTCTTTGTATAGAAAATATATATCAAAACGCTTACCGACAAAAGTTATATTCGGAAACTGGAAATTATTGTGTGGTTCAAGGTCTTTGTCGATAACCTGGCCTTTTCCACTTGCGCCATGAACTACCCACCACTTTCTGGACATTATGGTGCCAGCGAGATGAATGCTCTCTGAACACGACCAATAGCATGTGAAAAAACACGTAATTCGCTGGACACATTTAACCCAGATAAGAGAAATCATGTAATATTTTCAACTCCGGATTGTATAGCGAGAAAAGAGAATATTATTACGTGGATGCGAAATACGGGCTGATGACGTCATATCGTTGACAGATCTGAGTTTCGCTTTGACCAAATTTAGAATAATGTAATTTTGATATTTGTTTAGATAATCATAATAAGTACTAGGAAATTTATGTTACCAGAAGAATATGTTATAGATTAGTTTCTTAAAACTACGTTTTATATATGAGACATTCAAAAAAGAAAAAGCGTTCATATCGGACAAAAATTTTGAATAATTTATTCTTCCACATAAAATGAATCTGTTAAAAAGCTGTTGTATAAATCAACCTTGAATAAAACCAATGGAAGGAATAGGACATCTAATTCATGTTACATGCTGTGTACAAATTGACCATCCAGAATGAGCGAGATAAAAAAAATAAAAGAAAAAGAAAAAAACAAAATTGTAATTTACGGTTCAATCAATTTATTGTTGCCCCAAGTCTACTGTCGTTGTATTTGGGTGTGATCCGATTATATTCATACCAAACCTATTTTACTGTGAAAATTTAAAATAAAAATGTGTTTCGATAAAGAAAAAAAATAGAGGATACAATAACAGAAGCCATGTGCGAAATATTTCTGTGAATCTTTGAAACCATTGGGATTCTCGTGCATCGGAATCCATCTATTCTGATTGCTCAGATATTGCAGTTGATGAAGATTGACAAAACCATCACGACAAAGAGAGGCAGCTCTTTTTTTGAGGAAGAAAAGAGAGATACTGGAATGGTGCAGTAAACAAGATCTACTTGTAAGAAGAACACAAAAATAAGGTAAGTAAGCCTTTGTATCTTATATGTCATTGCTAAAAGATTAATTCCTTAGTACTAGATAACATTCCTATATAATTATGTATTTCTATATTTTATATAAAAACATATTTAAAAAATCACAGTGAAGTATATTGATATATGATATAAGAATAGCCAGATGGGTTTATCTCTGTGTTGAACATACGAGTTCACGTGTAAATACGTACGTGCACACACACACACATACACACACACACACACACATGGAAGTCCTTGATAAAGAAGACTTACTAAATTGGGATAAGAGAAATACAAGAGGACATGAAAGGAAGCTCAAAAAAGGACAGTTATAGAAGAGACCCGAAAAAGAACAGCTTTCCACACAGAGTGGTGGAAATATGGAACAAATTGAACGAAACAACAGTGTGTACAAAAATCCTACACGAATTTAAGAGAAAATTAGACACTGCGAGATACAAAGACGGGACACCACGAGCGTAGCTCCCCTTCCCTTGAGATACAACTAGGTAAATACACACACATATGCACACACACACACACACACACACACACACACACACACGTGCGCGCGCGTGTTTAGCAGGTAAAAAATTATTTGAATATTGTTGAAAGAAAGAAAAAAATATGCTTACTTCCGTCCTTCAAAAAAATTACCAGAAGAAAAATGGATGTAGGGAACCATTTGAAAAAATTGACTCAATTTACTCAAAGAAGAATATATTATAGAGGTCTTCGAAAACGTTCCAGTCTTTATCTGGAAAGAATCATCGGTTTTAATGTATCTTTCCCGTAGCATCATGTGTTTTCAATATATATGGAAATGAAAATATTAAAAAAAAATTATTTCTTTTGGTAAAAAAAATATTGGGGAATACTAGACCTGTATCTACATTAAGGTTCGTAACAAATAAAAAAAATGGTGGTTAAGTGCTTACTAACAAAGGTTAGAGATCTAGAAAAATGGTCGAAAATTATATAAGTTAAACTTATTCTATATTTATTGTTTGTGATTGATTAACTTTTTTGTGCAGTTTTACATATTCAGTATGCTGAGACGTAAAGTGTCAGATTGATCAAGAAGTAGATTAGATGAAACGAAGATTTCTGTCTATTTCCACGTGACACGCTATTGCAAAAATAAAGGTATATTTTGCTCGGTATAATTAATAGTCTAACAATGCCAATAGCGGGTGACGCGTATTAAACATCATACTTGGGTAAACGCGTTGGTAAGTTCGGTTCAAATTATCAGCCTCGTAATATGCAACTCGAAGGAAAACAGCCACATTAAAAACAAAGTGATAGTGTTCTAGAAAATTGCTTGTTGATCATCGTTGAGTTATAAACGATCATCGTTGAGTATTAATTGCATTGAACAACTACTAACAAGTCAGAAAAACCACCATGTGAGGTATTACGTTTTTGCTCATTTGAACTTCATCAATCATTTGATAATACTCGAATGGGATTAAATGTAAATATCACCCTCCAAATATTTTTCATTCTTCCTTCAATACGTTCTTCTTTACCAAATTTTCTTGCATTTTTATACAACTACAATAAAGAAATATGTACCAAAGAATGTCGGAAGCCTTACGTGATGACTGAAAAAAGTCACTGATGGATGTTGAAACAGTAAATGTTGCCGTTAGGTAATTATAGATACTTCAACGGCTCTATATTGTCAAGTGATTGCTCACAAAGGCACTTTTAGAAAAATAAGGACAATAACAAAAAACAAACGAAGAAGAAAAAAGAACAGCTAGAATAAACTAAACGAATAAAGAAATAAATTTATAAAGAGGAATAGCGAAATACAAATGCCTTATTTTAAGCTAAACTTGGGACGTTATGTCAAAATACGATCAACCGTTTTCTGTTTGAAAATAACGGTCGTTGTCGTCGGCTCGCCATCCTGCTTCCGCGACCTCAGTACCCCGACTTTGTAGTTGGAAAAAAAAAATAGCAAAGATAGTTTAACAAATGTTGATAAAATCTGATATACGCATTCATGACAACAACTTGGCATACCCACTGCCAGATGTACGATGTTACTTTCCTGGTCGTGGTAGTGAAATACCTAAGGTTGGAATAGTAAGAAGCATTATTTTGTCTGTGTGGGGGCATTGTGTTTTCTTTTTTTTTTGTCATTTTATTCACGTTTAAATAAACCAAGTAGATATTATGACACATACAATGCCTTTGTCATAATATAAGTCTTAGATGCTGTAACTTTAAGATGAAAATTAAAATTTTGTCTTATAGATATAATACCTATACGCAAGAGAGATAGATACAAGATACAACGTTAGCTAGATAAACAGATAGATAGAAATGGATAATAGAGCAATATAGATAGATAGATAGATAGGTAGAGAAAACTTATCTAGTTGTACTAACCAAATTATAATACATAGATGAGAGTTACGCTCGTGGGGTCCAGTCTCTGTATCCTCATTGATCACTTCTGCTGTGTGTGTATGTGTGTGTGTGTGTGTGTGTGTGTGTGTGTGTGTGTGTGTGTGTGTGTGTGTGTGTGTGTGTGTGTGTGTGTGTGTGTGTGTGTGTGTGTGTGTGTGTGTGATCGTCTTTGCGAGACTGTAGTCATGTATTTCCTATTGGTGTTTTTTTATAATTTATATTTTTTCTTTGCAAAAGTCAAGTTGGTAATTTATTTATTAAATAATAATCCCTTACTAATTTGAGATTTCAGTATGTAATAATTGACAAGTAAAGGTTTCATCTTTTTCATTATACCATATGCAGATAAACAATGTTTCACTGAATTAGTATAATGAATTATTACTTTTATATTTCTGTAAGGTGCCTGGTTTCATATCTGCAAAACCTTCCAATGTATATACTGTATATATACATATATATATATATATATATATATATATATATATATATATATATATATATATATATATATATATATATATATATATATACAGTTTTTTTAAGTCAGAAAAGCTCTTATCGTAGGCATTCAAAGGCTTGCAATGGTATAAATGCGTTTAGCCTAATCAACATGTGGCTTTTTTTTCAAACTCGAACGCATAACCATTAGAAATTTTCTTTTGACGTATAGTAAAATCATTCATGTATTCTCTTTTTCGTTTTTGGGTTTTGTTTGTTTGTTTGTTTTACTTGTTATGCGCCACTTATTTATAAACGCAAAATTGCGGACGCATGTTTCTGAACCATGATGAATGAAAAATGTGTAAATATGACTTTCGTTGTTGTTACGTTAATAAAACGTTGTTTAAATTTTTTATTATGTTTATATTTATCATATTTCATTTACCTATCCTTTACTTTGTCCAGTACGTCAAGTTGTTCTTAAGTGAAACAAAATACCTCACCTTAGCCTTATGTACTGGGCAGCCGGTGCAAGAGAAATTTATCGGGTAAAAAAAAAACTCCACAAAGCAGGATCTGTCCTCAGAACGTTTTATAACCTCGGGAACCCTGCGAAGAAACTCTCAAATTAGGAAACAGTCCTGTTTACTTGCGGCGAATTCTTTTGCCCTTCAAGAACGCTTTGGCTTCTTGCTAAAAGACTCTACCCACCTTTATTCTGAGTTCCATTGCGGCCGGCTTCTCATTGGTTAGGTTGTTGGGTTTCGGGCTTGAGAACGTGGGACACACGCAAGGACTGCAGAGGAGAAGTGTGTATTCCCTTAATCTTTTAAAACAAGGATCCTCTATTTGAAAGGTTAAAGTCCTATAGGAGGTCTAGGACCCCTTGAGGATCCTAGTAACTTTTCAAGTGAGGATCATTAAGTAAAAGCTAACAGCAGCTCGTGGATGCTGAACGATTTAATTTGGTGATGAAATGGTCACCAGGAAGATAATAATCAACATCACATAAGCGTGTTACTCGTTCATAGAGAACAACTGTGTTGAATTTTTTCCCCGATTTATCGACGTTGTTCTGGATAACACAGGACAATTTCATTCAGATTAAGATCTTTTCTTTACCTTACTGGCTTAGAAGAAAAGTATCAAATATCTCTCTGGAATGTTTACTTTACTCTAAAGACCTTGTTCTAACATAAGATATTTCATTCATTAAAAAAAAAAAAAGGCTTAATGAGTTAAAAAAAAGTAGAAAGACTCTATGAACACGTGGAAGTACTCTGTTGATTGTAAAAATTCTTTCGATTTATGGTATAAAGTATCATCAACTTTTTTTTAAAGCGGTAAACTACTTAGCACATTTATCTTCTGACCGCTTGTAGTTGGACATTCATTCTCAAAGTGGAAAGTCAACGAAACTTACAGTAGTATCATTGGATTTGTGTTACTATTATATCTAAGGTGGATATCTCGATGATAATCCTCTACAGTATCAACGGGGTATCCTCTGAGATACGATTAGTGATGGAAAAAATAAAAATAAATAAATGAATTAATAATATATATATATATATATATATACTTTTTTTTTCTTTACACAGCCAAAGTTGCTCAAATATTAATATTGAGTATATAAAAACAGGTGCAGCTTTGGCAGTGTAAAAAAAAATATCAAACTCCGATTTTTTTTTTTTTTTTGCTTAACTTTATCATACAGACTTTGTTTCTCCTCATGATTGAATGTTGGAATGGCTCTGATTGTGAAAGAAGTCTGAACCCAGTGCAGTCAATTCGACTATATTGACAGGATACAAATGCAGAAACACTATATTATCACACTGTTTCCCTGATATGAAACAGGAGAAGGAATAAGTTTTTGTTTTTAGATTTTTACCTGGTAAGAGCCTGATCATTCTAATCATCTTAGAGGAGCCCCTATGCTTGTAGTAGGTTTAGAAAACGTGTTGTAGTATTAGAGAAAGAAGAGTGTTAAGGTTGTGATGTGAAATTTTACTACTTTATTTCCTCATATTCAGGGAAATGCGGATAGAGTTAATAAATACTAATATATCTATTATGATCAGTAATTATGATTACAATCTATTTGTTTATTTTCTATGTACATACCAGGGACTCCGTGAGTGACCATAGGTAAAAAAAAAAGGGTCGATTAATAAAGAAAGAAAGAAAAAAGAAAGAAGAAGGAAGAAGGAAGAAGGAGGAGGAAGAAGAAGAAGGAGAAGGAGGAGAAGGAGGAGGAGGAGGAGGAGGAGGAGGAGGAGAAGAAGGGGAAGAAGAAAAAGAAGAAGAAGAAGAAGAAGAAGAAGAAGAAGAAGAAGAAGAAGAAGAAAATATACTATCTATTGAAACGAATCTGGTACTTTCAAGGATTTAAGGATTAAATCCTATCTAAACTACACAATTTTTCTCATCTTGGAAGAACCACCGAGCAATATGCGATAACGATAATGTCTAACATTATTACAGTGACGAGAGGTTCCATCATCCCTAACGACTTAACCATTCGTAGATGGGTGGTCCTCAATTTGTCCAATCTGTCCGTGTGGCCATTTATCATACATGAATACGTACAGACAGACAGACAGACAGAGAAACAAACAGACAGAAAGACTAATAGCGAAATAAGTCAAGCATAAAATAATTTTAGAATTACTTCTTTCATCTACAGTCTAGATTAACTCAAGATATATGAAATGAATAGAAAGCAGATGAAGCTCTCAGGAAGTTGCTCACTTTGGGTTAGAATTTATCTCCATACGGCTGTAGAGAAGTACACTTCATTCCATCCTGGAAATAAAACAGGAAAGCAAAACGTGATAGAGTAACACGGAAGGGAATTGAGTTTCATGAGTTTGTGTACATATACGTCCTTGCGCGTGCGCGGGCTCGTGTGTGTGTGTGTGTGTGTGTGTGTGTGTGTGTGTGTGTGTGTGTGTGTGTGTGTGTGTGTGTGTGTGTGTGTGTGTGTGTGTGTGTGTGTGTGTGTGTGTGTGTGTGTGTGTGTGTGTGTGTGTGTGTGTGTGTGTGTGTGTGTGTGTGTGTGTGTGTGTGTGTGTGTGTGTGTGTGTTTAAAAAAGTCATCACTCGCCCTATACCCTCACTGTACTTATGAAATAAAGTTATAATTCAGTTATTCAAATAGAAATCCCTGACTTTCAATTTGTCTCACATAAATCGTTTTGCCTGGAAACGTATCATGTCATGGGTGAAAAAAAAAATACTGTACCTTCATTCCATTTATTGGAATTCGAATATTCATTAACGTGAATAGTCAGCAGCATGGATGCCAGGAAGAGGCTGGGCCTCCTCAAGTATGCATACATTTAGCAACAAACACGTGAGTATAACAATGCAAGGTGAAAGAGAACTCACCAAGAGGTGCTGAGGAGACCACAGCAAGAGACAATCATCAGTATCTGCTAGAAATAAGACTCAACCTACATATTTTCAGGCCGAGACTAAAACCAATGCGCTTAATGAGATATGAAATATGCGTTACTTATTTTTTTCTAGAAAATTAACAAACACTTTGCGCACAGTACAAGTTCAAGTAGAAGACTAGTGTATAAGAACGAATGACGATATTGTGACGATAAAGTGAATTAAATTAGTGATATGAACATCTTAATAAGGTAAACTTATCAAAAGA
>NC_134788.1:1028419-1030919 GCF_046742065.1 Oratosquilla oratoria | reverse complement strand
GTGTGTGTGTGCAAGGTCATAGCATTACCCATAGATCGGACCTACGAGCTCTGAGCTCTCTTCCAGGAGGGAAATAGCTGTCGATCACGAGTCCAACACGTGATCCAAAGACTAAGTGAATACACACACACACACACACACACGCCCGCCCGCACACACACACGCACGCACGTACACACGCACACACATACATACGCACACACACACACAAACACATACACACGCACACACACACACACACACACACATTCATACACACACTCACACACGCACGCACACGATCTCATTAATTTTGCCTTGTGATATGACACGGAAGACAGAAACTAAAATTAAATATGGCAACCCATGACCGTAGACTTTCGTATCTCAGCCAACCTAAAGATCCTGCGACCTTTTTGTTTCCTCTAGGTAGAAAGTCATGTCAGGAAGAAAAATTACACAAATAATTCTGAAATATGTGAATTATTAAAATAATATCTTAAGGTATTCTAGATGTATAAATGGTTTATCTAGAAGCTAATTGTCAGAGTTAATTTTATTTTATTTTCTTAAGTCTCTGATTTCACAGGCACATCCTTTTGTACTTTCGTAAGCAATAAGATAATATACCGAACACGTCGATAATAATCATAGAGACAAAAATGCATAAACTGGTTTAATGTTACCACACACACACTTTATATAAAAAGAATGCCATTGGATGCTGCCTTGATGAGCACTGGGTTATAAATTCAAAACAATGTAATTTTTTTTTCTATATCGTTTTAGCAACTTTCCAATACACGATTATCATTTTTCAACTTAATGGCCAGATAAAACAGTGGAGTGTAAAGTGGAGGAAATAAATGTTTGTATTGTGGATGAAATTTGGAAGGATAGTCACCCTCATTAAATTGCTCGCCATATACAATTAGTGACGAGGAAATACTCGTATAGTGGTTAAAGAGCTCAAGGACTTTTGTCGAATAATAAGGGGTTTGATAATGTAACCTATTTGGCCACTGTTCTTGATTGCTGAAGATGAATGTATTTGTTCGAGTGAATATCAAATGCTATGATCATTTACTGCCTTTAATATGGCTTACGTTCTTGTAGAAAACAGATATTTAGATTAATTTGCAAATGATTGTACTGATATTAATTTTTTTTTACTCTTTTTAGGCTGTCTTTATTGATAGTATTGGCCCCAATACACCGACAACATTCTTTTAGCTAATATGTTTTTTTTCTTCAGAACTTGAATAATTCAATTAGCGAAAATGATTGATTGTTTAGATTGTGTTATTAAAGTTCTAGATTAGGAATATCTAACCTTTTTATACTCACCACCCATTCTAACATATTCTAAGATGATGACACCCTTTATGGAAGCTTAGAAACTTCCCATTCTGTCTCCGTTACAATAGATATAACTGTAAAATTATTCTGTATTGTTGTTTTGAAAATGAATAACATTTTTGTATCCACTTAGTTTTGAAAATATTCATTAAAATTTAATTGAAATACAATAACATCTTCTATGTTTATGTATTTTGTTAAATTATTCCTGCCCACTCACAATACTATACATCCTACATTAAAAAATTATCATCTAAAGTTAAAAAAATTATTAATACATGTGTTTATTACTCTGTTTAATAAAGCTAAAGACAATGTAAATTTATTTAGTAAAACAAATATTATTATCATTGGAAAAAATTATGTCTCCTTGCAAATTCATTTACACACCCAACAAGTGCATTAACTACGTACATTATTTTAATTAGGGGAAGTTAAGCAAAGTAATATCTATACTTTTTAATTTTCGAATATAAAAATATATCTCATCTATGCATTATGTTAATGTATGGATATGTATGGCGTGTCAATACAAAAATAATTTAGCTACATGAACATAAATAGGGCAAAACACTTTCGTAGCATTTGAAATTTAGCACAAAATGAACAATATTGGTATACTACCCACACTACTTATTACAATTTATATATACTATCGGCCAAGAACATTGAAAGATGTGATTACTCTATTGGAATGCTTTGAAAGAAATTAGTTAATAAAGAACACATATACAACAGTGAAGGAAATGATATGAAACAGTCTAAAGCTTAAGAAAAAAATAGTTCCACGCTTACAGTGCATGCACAGGCGCGCGCAATTCTGGAGAGTTAGCCAAGCCTTTGTATAACTGTGCAAACACATGTGCCTCTTTGTGCAGTTATCCACTTTTAGATTCACAACTTTTTCTGTTTACATATTCGTCTGTCTTCCTAAAAGAGTTGTGGTATTTTCCTCCGTCCGTCTGTTCGTTTTCCTCTACGTTCTATTTTTTTTTTCTATTTGTACAGGATTCATATTTCTATTCGCCTACCCTGTGACCTATTTTTCTGTTCCTTTCTATATTCTTTTAGAACCTCAAATACCAATCTTGCGTCCTGCCATGTTCATGTTCTTTCTGTTATCTCTTATAGGGGACCAATTTCAGGTGTTAGAGAATGAAGT
>NC_134788.1:1023419-1025919 GCF_046742065.1 Oratosquilla oratoria | reverse complement strand
GAGAGAGAGAGGGAGAGGCAGAAAGAGAAAAAATAGATATACAGATAGATAGATAGATAGATAGATAGATAGATAGATGGATGGATAGATAGAGGGAGACAGAAAGAGAGAGAGAGAGAGAGAGAGAGAGAGAGAGAGAGAGAGAGAGAGAGAGAGAGAGAGAGAGAGAGACAGAGACAGACAGAAAGAGAGATAGATATATAGATAGATAGATAGATAGATAGATAGATAGATAGATAGATAGAGCGAGAGAGAGAGACAGATAGAGAAAATCCCCTTTGTGTTTCTTGGAACCCCATACTACCCTATACCCCCTAGACGAGGTCAGGCTCCTTTATTTCGAAGTCAGTTCGAAACGAGTAGTACTGTGTTGCAGTCACAAATCACGATGAAAATACAAGCGTGCGTAGTCGATAAGGATTTATTTGTTGTGCAGCCGGAAACGAGAGCCATTACGTTACTCTGGTCCGGTAAAGCCGAGGGGAAACACCTTTAGTGCCTCGGAATTTATCATCATTTTACTGCAGCATCCCAGTAAACATCAAGGGTTACCTATGGTTATATATATGTATATATGTATGTATTTATGAATATGTGTGTGTTCATGTATGTATGCCTTTATATATATATATATATATATATATATATATATATATATATATACATATATATATACATATATATATATACATATATGTATATACATATATATATACATATATATATATATACATATATAAATATATATAAATATATATATGTACATATATATATGTATACATATATGTACATATATATATATATACGTCAATCCCACGTAGTATATAAATTCACCTGCCCAGAGGAGGACTGTACGCCCCTATCTACCTACGTGGGAAGGACAACTACCACCCTGTCCAGAAGAATCACCCTTCACCTACAACAAGGAGGACCGAAACAACACCTTTGGACCCACCACAGACGCCATCTCGACAGGGAAACCATGGTACACAACACAGAAATCGTCGCAGAGGAGAAGGACCTCCAACGTTTGACCATTTTGGAGGCTGTAATCATAAAAGATTTACAACCAATTATTAATGTGCAAACGAATGATTTCTCCCTCCTCCCCAGCATGAAACCTACACGTAGGAGACATTTGTTCACCAAAATACAACAACCAGATCAGAGAACACCCATAAATGTCCAAAATATCCCCGCAGAGGATAAAATGTCATGCCTTAGGCGATCGGCTAGGCTTAGGAACCAACCGAACTCCGCCAGCCAAACAGAGGAGAGTCATTAAGTGACCTCTCCAAGTTTTGCCTTTATACATATTTATACTCGTCTTGGTCACACTTCCCTTCACTCCAACTGAAGATGCAGAACGATCTGCGAAACGTCTTGGGTTTATTATACTGTGTTTTGTTTATTTTCATTCATTTTGTATATAACATAGACTTCTGTGTTAATATAAGTTACCAATGTCAATTGGAAATTTGCTTCTTCCCCTCTCATTTCCCCAGAAATCTACTTTCCGAAAGCTAGAAAGCTTAAGAAAGAAATTAATTTCTAATGAATTTGCTGTCGTTTTCAACAGAATATGCTTAAAAGAGAATCTCCTGCCACGCTTCACGAATATATATATATATATATATATATATATATATATATATATATATATATTATATATACATATATATGCTAATAAGGACACGGGTACGTGTGTTCACTTATGCAAAGTAGACCACTTGGAAAAAGAAACTAACGAAGCAGAGCGCTTTCGTATATTACATCTTCAGTGCAAAAAGTACTTTTTGCACTGAAGATGTAATATACGAAAGCGCTCTGTTTCGTTAGTTTCTTTTTCCAAGTGGTCTACTTTGCATATATATATATATATATATATATATATATATATATATATATATATATATATATATAAAATACCTAATAATGAAAATTATAATTGTGTGCAAGATAAATTTAGTGGAGATACGATGCAAAATTCTGTCTCCACCTTTACACAGTTGGACGTCTGTGTTTAACAAAAACACAGTATTACATTGCCTGCAGTATGTATACCGCATTATAGATTGTTTATATTCATGAGAAATGGCACAGAGGAGAGTACTCCCATCTCATCTCTCTGTTCCACTTTATATTCATTGGACATCAATTGACTTGTTGCAATGTGTTATGATGCCATTGGCACAAAACACAATACATGCATACACAGGCTTAGATGCTTGCACGCACATATACGTACATGTGCAGAAACAGAGACACAAACGCACACACCCACACCCACCCACATACACACACACACACACAGGCTCATTAACATACACACACACATACACACCCAGACACACACACATACGTACACATGCACAAACACACACACACACACACACACACACACACACACACACACACATGCGCATACACACACACACACACACACACATGCACACACACACACACACATGCACACACACACTCATGCACACACACACAC
>NC_134788.1:1010919-1013419 GCF_046742065.1 Oratosquilla oratoria | reverse complement strand
TGATGGTTAATAATAATAATAATAATAACAACAATAATGGTGGTGGTGATGGTGATGGTGATGGCGAGGGTGATGATGACGATGATGATGCTGACGACGACGACGACGACAACGAAATTAACTTGTTTTTGTTATATCGTAGTTGTTCCAGGGCTACTGTTTATAGCTATACTATGATTCAATGGCTTGAAATTTGGTCTTCACTAACTCTTCTGCATAAGAGTTAGTGATGACCTCGTGATGAATAATACATAAGCAATCCAACACGACTCGACCTCATTTATCTTAAACTGGCAGAATTTTCCTTTTCTCCAAAGTTTGCTCGTTACCTGAATAAAATCGTTTAACGTTAACTAGAAAAAGATATGTAATGAGCACCGCAGTGATGAAGAAGGTTAACCTAATCTTCAACGTTTTCGGTTTAACTCAACAGTCGATAGTTCTCACAAGAGGTCAATAGCTTACCTCTCAAAATACCCCTCCTCATTAACTCATCTTATGGAGTATCTTATGGAGTATCATATGGAGTATATTATGGAGTCTGTTCCTTCTACAAGATAAAGTTATAAGACATAAGAACATAAGAAATAAAGGAGACTGCAAAAGACCATAAGGCCTACACTAGGCAGCTCCGTATCCATCACCACCTGTCATCCCCATCCATAAAGTTGTCTAATCGTTTTTTAAAACAACTGATAGTTTCAGCGCTTACTACATGGTTACTAGGTGCCTAAGCCTCTCTTCGTAAGGCAAATTTCCGAGTCCTTGTATCATTTTGGTCATTCTTCTCTGTACTGATTCTAGTGAATTTACGTCCATTCTGTAGGACGGAGACCAAAACTGTACCGCATAGTCAAGGATGTAACTAAGATGGGCATATATTGGCCTTACGGGGGTCGCGATCAGTAGAAACTCCCTTCAAGTAGGAGGTCGACCCTCTGAGCGACACCAAATCACCTGTTCTTTGCCAGAATAAAATCCTTAAAGAACGTCGCTGTATTGAAAGGGTTACCTTCAGAAGAATCGCCTCAAAATCTTGTGGTCCTTATCCTTCTTCTTTCGAGGGAAATTGTCCATAATGATTGAAGAGATGGTAAAACATACTTAGCCAGAATAAAATCCTTAAAGAACGTCGCTGTATTGAAAGGGTTACCTTCAGAAGAATCGCCTCAAAATCTTGTGGTCTTTATCCTTCTTCTTCGGAGGGAAATTGTCCATAATGATTGAATAGATGGTAAACTATTAGTCCAATCGCTCTTCCCATTCCGATCTTTGGTTTGTCAACAGGATTAAAATGTCTTTTTTTTTTTTTTTTTTTGTAATTGCCATAGTCTTCATTTTTTTATATATGATTCTTTTCATTATTTTTTTTAGGGTCTTTAGTGTCTCTTTTATCGTCTGTTTCTTTTTTTTTTTTCTTTAATTAATCATTGGAATCTACGTTTTCTTTGAGTCTTTATTCTTATTTCCTAATTTCACTGAGAACTTTTATTCTTTGTTTTCCCTTTACTTAGAGAGTTTTCCGTCTTTATCTTTTTTCTTTGATTTAAGATTCCTTATTTTTTGTGTTTTTATTTTTTCATATTTCTATTCTTCATCATTAGTCACTCGCCTTTTTTCTACGTTACTTGGGCCCAGGTTCGAATTCAGCAGTTGCTGGCAACTGCTCCTTATTCCGTATTTGTATATATATATATATATATATATATATATATATATACACATATATATATACATATATATACATATATATACATATATATATATAGATATATATATATATATATATATATATACATATATATATATATATTTATATATATATACATATATATATTTGTAAATATATACATATTCTTTATATATATATATATATATACATACTTATATATGCATATATCCTTATATATATATATATATATATATATATATATATGTATATACATATGTGTGTGTGTGTGTGTGTGTGTGTGTGTGTGTGTGTGTGTGTGTGTGTGTGTGTGTGTGTGTGTGTGTGTGTGTGTGTGTGTGTGTGTGTGTGTACCACTGTACACAGTTCTGTTAATCGAATCTTGGGTGTCAGCATCACTCTCATCGATCGAAACGTCCAGTCCATTGAGTCCATGGAATTGTTCTTCGAGGACCCAACAAAGGAAGAACCATGACCAGAAGATTCATCTTCAAGGAACTTCTGGGAGAAGGATCTTTCGGCAGCGTCTTCTCTGCCGAGCGGATCGACGACAAAGCCAAGGTTGCAATCAAGAAAATACCTTTGGCTGAAGTTTACGAGTGGGCAGATCCCAAGAAGAGGACAATGCCCCTGGAAGTCGCCCTCATGAAAGCAGTTGAGCATATCCCCGAGGTGGTCAAGCTCCTCGAGTTCTTCATCGAACGACGCCACGTCTTCATCGTCATGGAGCTGATCCCGGGCGCAGTGGATCTCCGCGACTACACCTTGAAGAACGGGGAGCTCAAAATGAAAGACGTCAAAGACGTCTTC
>NC_134788.1:973419-998419 GCF_046742065.1 Oratosquilla oratoria | reverse complement strand
CTTAATTTATTGTATTGTGTTCATACAATTCAATAATAACGTTTTGATTAATATAACTAATCCACTTCTCGCGTTCAACGCTCTATGTTATATATATATATTTTTTTTTATTTCTAAGGCCATCACCTGTGAATTAGAAAATTTTTATTCAACGTGTCTGAAATAGTGAGAGACTTTATTTTCTTAATTTATCATTGTTATTATCATTTTGCATCAGGGTGCCTTTAGGCGAACTTGCTTCACTCGCAGCCAACCAGTCGTCGTCTCCGTTCCCGTGATGTCACCGTTCTCCATTCACTCGCAGCCAAACAGTCAGCTCCATTCCCGTGACGTCACCGCTCTCTGCCGATAAGTCGTCAGCAATTTTGGGCAGACGGACAGCTTTTTTATATATACAGATACATTATTTTCATTATTAGTGTTAATTTCATAAGTATATTTTTATTCATTTAGTTTTTGTCTAATGATTTATTCTGTTTTCTTTATCTATTTATCTACATATTTATTCATTTATTTTTAGACGACACTGCAGCTTACCTTCATCTGAGACGAACAAGTTTTTTCGAGATTTTGTTCTATTTATTTCTATAATCTCATCCATATATTGGAATGCCACTCGTGTGCTCGTTAACAGTCATTTATCCATTTTCCTTCAAAAATAATAAATACAAAATCGTATGACTCGTAATTATTCAGCATTTGAGCCTTGGACTTGTTTTTTCTTTTACTTTTTCTAAGGGAAGGAGGGCTGCTTGTGATTTCCTGCACACTTGCTCCCAACTGTGCTTTCGTCTTATTCTGACCTCGCTTAAGCGACGACATTACCGATTCAGCCTTGCTCGCCTGGTTGGAGTGGGTGCGTTGTCAGCTGAGGACAAATGAACTCGGTGATGCGGGCGTGCACAGTGTCTTGACGATATTTGGTGACATGTAGCGACTCCTGTTCTCGGGTTTATCTTCAGTGTTACTGGAAAGTGAACGTATTACAGTTGCACCAGGTTAATATGCCCGGTATTGTGTGCAACTACAGAACGATAAGAGCCTTCCCTTAGCTGATCAGAATCACATGGCGATATAAAAGGGAATATAGACCCCCCCCTACCCCCAGGAATTCGACACGGGGTCCATTTTCTATAGCGGGAAGTGCACCCCAGGGGTCCATTTTCTACAGCGGAAAGTGGACCCCGGACTCCATTTTCTATAGCGGAAAATGGACCCCAGGGTCCATTTTCTATAGTGGAAAGTGGACCACGGGGTCAATTTTCTATAGCGGAAAGTAGACCCCGGAAAAGAAAAGAAATTTCTAACCCATCCCTTCAATATTTCCTTGGTCATTTTTTTGGGTGCAGCATTGATATCTTCTTTATAATACCATGATATAGAAAAAAGTGCAATCAAATTTCATAATAAAAAAATACGGAGTTAGAACATTCATCGCTTCAGTTTACGAAGACCTTGCTTTCAAGACACGACTTCACATCGAGGAGAGTACCAGGAAGGATGGGTAAGAAGAAGTATGGCAGGAAATAGCTTTAAAAGAACGAGGAGGAGAAGAGGGAAAGAAATAAGGGAAGAAATGGGTAAATAAGGAGGGGGAGCGTTTGGAAGGGTGGAAGGAGGGGGAGGACGGGAGGGAGAGGCAGAGAAGGCGGGGGAGGAGGAGGAGGAGGAGGAGGAGGAGGAGTTGAAAATGAGGAAGTAATGCACAAATGGTAAGCGAAACTTTGTGTCTGCACATCAGTGACGTATCGATGTAGAAACGAAAGAAAAAAAATAATCCAGACAGAAAGGACAACAACGCGAGATGATAAGGCAGAAGTGGGGGGCAAGACAGACAAGCGATCATAGAGGTCTGCTGGGTGTCTGTCACGCTGATTTGACTCGCACTAGAAACACATTCACAATTTCAATTCCACTCCCCCCATCCTCCCCACCTCCCTCCCTCCCTCCACCCCAATCCTCTCCATTTCCCTCCCTCCGTCCCTCCTCCACACCCCTATCCAAAAAGCACAAGAGGCCCTATCTTGATCACTACGACAAAGTGATAGATTGATTTGCGATTGAGAGCTCTTGCCCTGTAACATCGCTTATTTGTGTACAAGTCCGCTACTCTGCTGAGCCCGCTCGTCAGTCAGTATGACTCAAGCGGTGGGTGAGGAAAGTCGTGCAGGCGGTCGCTTCGTATACGTTGTGAATGTGACTGGAGTGTTTCTGCATTACTGTGATGGTTTACATTAATTTTTTTTTCTTTCTTTTTTGGCTGTGCAGTCTGGGATTACGAGTGCGACTGTAGTAACCACCGCCTGCCTGTAGGCAACATTGGCTGCTGTACACAGGATCCGAAAGGTAAGGAAGATGATAGTTTACAGGACGGCGCGCGAAGGAACCCATCCGAAATTTACGGTATTTTTTTCAGAAGTGCACACCTACGCGATTATTATTTAATTTTCTAGCACTATATTGCGTAGGTGTGTACTTCTAAGAAATTACCATGCTTAATCTAACTTGCCCTCAGATTTAATGACTGATTTTGAGTCTATGACATACTTGGGTGTCAGTGCATTCCGATTGTTTGCTATTGTTACAAAACGAGTTCTTCCTTTTATCCAATTTTGATCTTTACTATTTTCATAGGATGCCCTCTGGTTCTGCCATCATCCGCAAATAGGATCATTGAGGACTCCCGAATGTTGGCCAGGTCATTGATATACACCAGGAAGGGACAAGGTCCCAACACACTAGTTAGTACCTGGGGGGACACCACTCATGACTGGTAACCATCCTGATGCCGTGCTGCCTCGGGTTGATACTCGATGCATTCTCCCTGACAGGAAACCCTTAATCCACTGGAGCAATTTACCTTCAATTTCTGTCGTCTGTAGTTTGACCAATAATCTCCCATGTGGTACTCTATCGAACGCTTTCTCACCATCTAAGTCGTTAACGTCAACACTCTGCCCACTGTCGACAGCATCAATAAGGTCGTCCAAGTAGCACAGCATGTTGGTGACACACAGCTCCTCTTTTCGCTGAGCCCATGCTGTGCATCCGTAATCAAGTTGTTATCGGACGACGAGTGTTTAACAATTACTTCTCGAATGATACTCTCCAACAGCTTTACCACGATGCTTGTCAGTGACACGGGACGGACGGTGATTAAGTATGTGTGTGTGGGGGGGGGTCAACTCTGCTGCCCCTGTTGTGTATGGGGGAGAGATGTTAGCCTTTCTCCAATCACTGGGGACCCCTCCAGAGTCTACAGAGGACTGGGATATGTCAAGGAGTGGTTTCTATAGTATATCTCAGCATACCCTGAGGGCTACAGGTGATATATTGTCTGGCCCCGATGATTTGTCCTCCTCGAGTCCCTAAGGTCGGCTCTCCAAATCTTCTCTAGTTATTATAACATTGGTGACCTTAGGGCCCTTGAAGATCAGTTCCGGAGTTGGTAGTGGTAGGCTTATGTCCTCTCTCACAAAAACTTGATTAAATGCTCCTCTATTCATTACATGATTGTGTTATCTCCTGGTCATTGTCCGTTATCTCTCCTCCATTAGTGTTTATCATTCTATTAATCTTCATATATTCGAAAGAGCCAAACGCACTAGAAGTTTTATTTCTTTGCAGACTATGAAGTATGGTACACAAGTTTAAGAACAGTGCATCGCCAAGATATCAATTAGATAAGAAATTAGACGTAGTAAATTAAATCAATATTAAAAATCGGCTATAGTTTACCCTTTTTTGCTAAAATAATGGCGATAGCACATTTAAATTTCGTTGTTTTACGTATTCATTTATCTATTTATTTATGAATTGGTTTAATATTGATCTATTTATTCAATCATTCATTTTTTATAAAAATGAAATCCCATCTTGATATTGATACGTGGACTATAATGTTTAGGGAGTGACCAAAATATAAAAATAAAATCGTGTCTATTATCTAAACGTCATTCTCGGCGCGCAATTCCCATGAGAAAGTGAAACAACAATTGTCGCATTTGAATGGAGGCGTACCTTTCTCACTGCAAACTATAACTTGTCATCTTAATCATTAGCAGCTGACAATATTCATGTGAAATTAAAAAGTGTGACATCGTTTCCCTTCAGTGACCGTAGGAACAGTTCTAGCCTTGACTCCAAAAGGTGATAAGGACACGGATGTCGAGATTCGTTAGGATCTTGACGAGGTAGTGTGAGAAAGCGACGTTGCCTGCCACTTCTCGTTTTTTGCAGTCGTCGTCATAGCTCATCTGTTGTGCAGTGCGATGCAGACAGATTGACTGTTCTTTTTTCGTTATTATTAACCTCGTTCTATTTACGACTGGATTATCCTGGCTGTCAGTCACCTGTTTTATTCACAGTCATCTGTGATAGTGTGAATCAACCCGTTGATTCACACTATCGGTCCAGTCGCGCTCCACTCCCGCTCCGCTCTCGGTCCGGTCCAATATTGTCTCATTAATTTCAATGGAAGCATTCACACTGGCGCTCTCGCTCCAGTCTCGCTCCGGTTTCGCTCCGGTCACGGTTCCGTCAAAAGATATTTTTACTGGAGCGAGACCGGAGTGTGACTGGACCGTGAGCGCCAGTGTGAACTCAGTTGCCACGGTCCTGCTCCTCCTGCTCCACTCCAGTCGAGATTCAGCCTTCATATAAGCAAGTAGTGTTACCTTCTGTCCTACCAAACCATGGATAATCCAAAGGAAACACCACAATGGGAGCATGAGAAAGTTAGAAAAATTATCAAAATACATTTTCTTTTTATTTATCACTGATACAATGACAATGCGTACAGCGAGGATATTCATAAGCACCAACTGAATAAAATATAACCTACAAAACTTACTTTAATTTTGTGGATTTAGATGAAATGCAAATAGAATTAGTCAAAAGGTAAACCAGAGCTGTATGACCTGACTTCGCTGCACTACAGTGATAATGTTTGCATACTTATCATATTGCCAAGGTACTGAGAGAAAAAAGAATACACATTATTAACCGAAGAAAGAAATTCCATATGTATAATAACAACCTATTATCCACTGCGGAAATGCATCTCCTTAGCTCACTCAACAAATATTCCTACACAAGTTTGTTTGTCTACTTATATTTTATCATTTTGCCAAGGCATTGAACCAGCTGGGGAGCTGAAATAATCTTTCAGTGTTTCTCTCGCGCCAAAAGCCTCCTTTGTAGCATTTCCCCCTCTTCCTCTCATTGGACGTACTGTGTTTGATGGAGGCATGACAACAGTATTTGGTAATGCAACAGCATTTGGGTGTATCAGATTGTGAAGTATGCATGTTGTTGTAATGATTGCATTAGCGTTAGAAGGCATAGCTTTAAGTTTCCTTAAATATATTCTGAAGTTTTGCACTAGAATACCAAATGTGCACTCAACTATCCTCCTGGCTCTAGATAATCTATAATTAAAAATCCTCTTCTCTATCTTATGTTCAGTCTGTGAAAGCCTCATCTCCCACTATAACGTATGGTGCAAGCACATCAGTGCCAGGAAGTGCAGCATCTTCTTGTACATTTCAAGTCATCCTCAATTTTGGATAGTATTTTCTTAAATGTTCCTTTGTTCATTCTGAAATAGCTGTGGAATTTACTCTCATCATCAATAAGACGAGGATACAGAGTATGAAATTCTCCTTCAGTCTTCCTATCTTGCAACATAGGATGAACCCACAATCTCTTTCTTTTTCTATTTTGTTTTCCTTCTTCTTCTTCTTCATCAAGTGCAATAGCGAATATTGCCAACTCGGCGTCAGAAAAGTCACACTTCCTTCGTAACTGATGGTAAGACTTCTACTGGAATCGAGGGAGGGGCGATGACGGGAGCGAGAGCGGACCGTACGTGTGAATGCCTCAGAACCGAGAGCAGACCGAGAGTGGAGCGTGACCGGACCGATAGTGTGAATCAACCCTTAGCGTTTAAACTCACCACCCTACTACTCATTCGGTATTCACACCTCAATCAATCAATCAATATATATATATATACTCTATATATGTATATATATATATATATATATATATATATATATATTGTACATATATATATATATATATATGTATATATGTATGTGTCTATATATATATGTATATATATATATATATATATGTATATGTATATATATATATATATGGACGTACTGTGTTTGATGGAGGCATGACAACAGTATCTGGTAATGCAACAGCATTTGGGTGTATCAGATTGTGAAGTATGCATGTTGTTGTAATGATTGCATTAGCGGTAGAAGGCATAGCTTTAAGTTTCCTTAAATATATTCTGAAGGTTTGCACTAGAATACCAAATGTGCACTCAACTATCCTCCTGGCTCTAGATAATCTATAATTAAAAATCCTCTTCTCTACCTTATGTTCAGTCTGTGAACCTGGGTAGGGCCTCATCAAATTTCTCTTCAGCGGGAAAGCCTCATCTCCCACTATAACGTATGGTGCAAGCACATCAGTGCCAGGAAGTGCAGCATCTTCTTGTACATTTCAAGTCATCCTCAATTTTGGATAGTATTTTCTCAAATGTTCCTTTGTTCATTCTGAAATAGCTGTGGAATTTACTCTCATCATCAATAAGACGAGGATACAGAGTATGAAATTCTCCTTCAGTCTTCCTATCTTGCAACATAGGATGAACCCACAATCTCTTTCTTTTTCTGTTTTTTTTTTTTTTTTTCCTTCTTCTTCATCAAGTGCAATAGCGATTATTGCCAACTCGGCGTCAGAAAAGTCACACATCCTTCGTAACTGATGGTAAGACTTCTACTGGTGTCGAGGGAGGGGGGATGACGGGAACGAGAGCGGACCGATAGTGTGAATACCTCAGAACCGAGAGCGGAGCGCGACCGGACCGATAGTGTGAATCAACCCTGAATACCTCAGAACCGGAGCGGAGCGAGAGTGGAGCGCGACCGGACTGATAGTGTGAATCAACCCTAAACCTATGTTGTGAAGGGATATTGTGTGTGTGTGTATTTTCATGCGTGCGTGTGTTCATATGTATTTTCGAGGTGCCACTGTTCTGATAATGAAACGAGTTTCAGCTTGTGTATATATATATATATATATATATATATATATATATATATATATATATGTGTGTGTATATTTACGTGTGTGTGTGTGTACACATAACAGTTTGATTTTTCACAGCGTGTGCCATTGGCAGCAAACGGGCGTGGTTGGAAAGTTGAAAGCAATGGTGGTCGTAGGCATTTTCTCCCCCCCCCCCGTGGCTCCTTTTGGACATTTGTGCACAAGTGCACAAATGTAATGTGTTTTTAAGGCAGACGTGATTACGTTTGGTGGTGGTCCCTCGAGTCGGCTTTCAGCTCCTCCTCTTCTTCCTTTCTTGCTCTTCTTCAAATGTTGGGGTCTTCGGCGGCTGGGGAGAAGGGCGGCAGGGGGTGGGGGTGTCCTCTGAAGAAGAAGAAGAAGAAGAAGAGTAAAGGGAGCGAACACTTGGATCACCTGCCTCGACTCGACTCGACTCGACTCCTCCGATGGATGATGCTGTTATTAGGTGCAGGAATGGCGGCTGTGGTCGGTCATGCCACATCATTCTCTTTGTATATCTACTAAGCAGGGGAGAGAGAGAGAGTTGATGGGAGGAGGAGAAGCATGGGGAGGTGACGAATAGGATGTGCGAAATGAATTATATTTGTGTAATCTCGTGATCCAGGTAGGTTCATAAACTAGTAGGCTTTATAACAGACATACGTTTGCGACCTTATTGCATGAGGAGTTGGTGCAATGGTTAGAATTTTTCACAGGAACTTGTTAAAAGGACATTAATTCAGTGGGAGGAAGTCTGCGCCGTTTTAGTTTCCAACCCCGAACAATTTTGGCTTGTGAATTAAACGTCACAAGTCGTCTGATGAAATGGAAATGAAAAGTCATCCTAATGGCAGCAAGCAATCTCTCCCAAGTTTGTGAGTGCCAGTCACCGACGAGGTGCAGACACGCTTGAAATAGGACTTGGACAGACGAACAGGGTGGCCGCACTCACGCGCGCACACACACACACACACACACACACACACACACACACACACACACTCACGTACACACACACGCACACGTAGAAAATAAATGAAGGATTCAAGTTAGGAGATGGTTAGTTGCGACCGAAGTGCGCTGCCTTTGCCCTATGATGTACGAGTATCTAGACTTCCCTCCCTGGCTGGTGGAAATAATCTGTGGTTGTTGGGTTCGAACGCCGCGCCGCGCGGACTGCGCCGTGCGTAGCGTGATCATGAAAAATCCTAATTTCCTCCCCGGACATTATCAAGAATCACGAACCGACTCACGAACGTGATGTTCTTCACACAATGATGTTGTCAGTTGTGCCATTACTTGAATGCAGCTTGTTGATTGATTCTACAACTGGATTGTGTTGTTGGGTTTCTTCAAACTAACAGCTTTAAATTTCGAAATCAGAAGTCTGTGAGATGGTGTTGCCCGGCCAATTCCAGGACAAGAACGAAGTAGTAGCATTCAGTGTGTCTGTGTGTCGCTCTCGGGAGGGGGTGGGGCACAAGCAGCTCCCTCCTCCTCCTCCTTCATCTCCGGTGTGTGGCGCTTTGTCGCGTGGGATACTCACTCGGAGGTAGTCCCCCCCCCTCCCTCCCCCCCCTCTCTCTCTCTCTCTCTCTCTCTCTCTCTCTCTCTCTCTCTCTCTCTCTCTCTCTCTCTCATGTTGTGTCCACGCAATGACACTCAAGTGTGTCTTCTCATCTGGATCCTGGATTTGCACCGCGGATGGTGGTGGTATACGACGTACGAGCACTGTCGGTCGAGTGCACGTGAAAGTGCATCTGATTAATTATGCGCCCGTTGTTTGGTGTGTCTGTTTTAAGGCTGTGCCCATGTGTGTGTGTGTGTGTGTGTGTGTGTGTGTGTGTGTGTGTGTGTGTGTGTGTGTGTGTGTGTGTGTGTGTGTGTGTGTGTGTGTGTGTGTGCTGGTGTATTTAGACAAGTTGAAGTGGGTGGGTGGAGGAGGAGGAAAGACTGGAGTCGTAATCCTAGTTTTTTTCTTGACTTGTTTTTCTTTTTTCTTTTTTTCTTCTTTTTTAAGGATAGTGCTACAGAGCTCCACGCGAATTGTATGTGTGTCCACTAATTGTTGTTCATCACCACTCCCACCACCATTCCATTATGCTTAATAATTTTTTCTCATTATTTTGGTGGAAATGTGTAAGGAATATTTCCACACACACACACATACATGTTAAGCCGAATCCCTGTAGCACTTTTCTTGTTTTATTTTCCTACAGCACTCCTGTCAGGAAATAGATTCAATTTGGAAGTGGGTAGAAACAACTCCGCCAACCGTGTAGTTAATGAATGGAATAGGCTTCCTGCAGAGGCAGTGCAATGTAGTTCAGTTCGAAGCTTTAATATTCGTTTAGATAAACACCTAAGCAAGATGCTGTAATGACCGTCATTTATTTTATATTATTTGTTTATTTGTTTGTTATTATTTGTCTGTTTAATATTTGCTTTTCATTTATTATCATTTATCCATCAATTTATTGTTATTTACTATTTACCTATTTGTTTATTATCTAAACTATGCCTCTGCATTTATTTTATTCATTATTATTTATATTATTATAATTTTTCATTTAATCTATTTTTTTTTTTTTTTATCATTATTATATTTTTTCGCATCCGACCTAGATATGGACCAAAATGTCTCTTGTCGGCATGCCCCGCCTTTGTAATCCATTGTCATTTATTCATTTATTTATTTATTTCTATTTATCTATTTATTTATTTTACGTTTTTCGTAAAAAGTGACGACTAGCACGCGTTCCAAGTCTACTCCTCAAACCCTCGATATTCCTTCTCTGCCTCTAGTTCTCTAGAGACAGAGAAAATTTTACTGTCCAGATAGTTTTTATTGATTGAATTCCAGTGTCTTTCTCTGTTATCCAATATATATTATTCGTTATGATTTACTTAGAGTGAGAAATGAGGAGGTGAGGAGGAGAACAGGGGTGAAAAAGGATTTGGGAGAGAGGGTTGATGAAAGAATATTAGGATGGTTTGGACACATGGAAAGAATGAGTGAAGAAAGACTAGTAAAAGAGGTATGGAAGGCAGATGTGGAGGGTGTGAACATGAGGGGACGTCCTAGGATGAGGTGGATGGATGGGGTGAAGGGGGCTTTGGGGAAGAGGGGAATGTCTGTTGAGGAAGGAAGGGAGAGGACGGAAGACAGAGGTGAGTGGAGAATGGTTGTATATGGATGATGTTGTGACTGCATGAGGAGGAATGGGCGGGGGGGTGGGGGGTGGGGTAGTATGTGTGAGTAAATTTTGACGCAGCCCGAAGGGATTTCTCCCCGTCCTCTCCTTATATGCAAAGGGGGACGGAGAGGGGGAGTCGCCGATTAAATGAAGCGGCCTTGCTGTGGATGTACTGTGTCTTGCGACACTGCTTCTGACCCAGGGCGGTGGGCAGGGTGCAGGGATGACCCGTCATCCAGGAGGTGCTCAGATGAGAGGAAGGGTGGGAGGGGTGTGGAGTGTATTTAGGGATGAAATGGGTGGGAGTGTTTTTTATGCCTTTCCCTTTTTGGCTACCTCCCTTGGAAGGGGGAAAAAGCCTTGGTATATGTATGTATGTATGTATGATTTACTTATGTATCATTTATCAATTATTATCCATTATTAATTATTTATTTATTTTTTATTGTATCTTATCTATTATTCTTTATTATTTCCACTAGGATCGTAAGAGGCGAGAAGAAAGGGACGGGGATTGGGATTAGGCATCCTTCTCCTTGTAGCCCCACAGGGGACATTCCTAAAAAAAAGTAAAGGCATAAGAGGGTCTAGGAGTTTTCGGACCAGCACCCTAAGGTTTGGGTCTTTTAATGTGCGTGGATGTGGTACAGATGAGAGTTAAAGGGAAGAGATAGGTAGTATGTTTGTGAGAAGAAAGATGGATGTGTTGGCTTTGAGTGAAACTAAGTTGAAAGGGAAGGGCGAGTGTAAGTTTGGGAGTGTAAGTGGGAGGTTATCTGGAGTGAAGAGAGGGCGAGGGAGAGAAGGGGTGGCTATACTAGTAAGTGAAGAGAAAGGTAAACGTGTAGTGGAGTGGAAGGAGGTTTCTTCAAGGATAATGTGGATGAAGGTGAAACTGGGAAAGGAGATGTGGGTTTTTGTAAGTGCGTATGGGCCTGGCAGTGAGAAGAGTGTAGAAGAAAGGGAGGCTTTTTGGATAGATATAAATGAGTGCATAGATGATTTAGGGAGAAATGTCAATGTAATAGTACTGGGAGACCTTAATGCTAGGGTAGGAAATGGTCCAATCGATGGAGTGGTTGGGAAATGTGGAGTTCCAGGAAAGAATCGTAGTGGAGAGTTAATGGTAGAAATGTGTCTAGAAAGAGAGTTGATGATAGCAAATACAGTGTTTCGGAAGAAAGTCAAGCATAAGTACACATGGGAGAGGGTGGTGGATGGAAGGGTGGTAGATAGTGCGTTGATAGATTATGTAGTGGTAAATAGGATTATGACAGGAAGAGTTAAGGATGTACATGTGCTAAGGGGAGAGGGTGGGGGAATATTAGATTATTTTTTGGTGGAAGCTAAGTTGAGAGTGGAGGATAGATGGAGAAAGAGGAAAGGGACAAAAGGTAGGGAGGTTCTTAGAGTGAACTCTTTAAATGAAAATGAAAAGAAGGAGTACAAGAAGAAGCTGAAGGAGGAGTGGGAGGGAGTGAAGGATAGAGTAGAGCTAGGAGTGGAGGAGGAATGGGGATGGTTCAAGGGGGGAGTCACAAAGTGCACAAAGATGGTATGTGGAACAAGAAGGACAGGAGGAAATGGTTGTGAATGGTGGGATGAAGAATCAAGGAAGGTTGTAGAAGAGAAGAAGCGAGCTTTCTCAGATTAGTTACAAAATAGGACGAGGGAGTCATATGAGAGGTACAAAGAAAAGAAAAGAGAAGTAAAGCAAAAGGTAAAGGAGGCAAAGAGGAGAGCAGATGTGAAATGGGGTAAGAGTGTGACAGAAAATTTGGAAAGTAATAAAAAGATGTTTTGGAAAGAAATTAAGAGAGGAAGAGGAGGCGAATCAAGTAGAGAAGAAAAGGTAAAAGGTGCAGATGGAGAGATGATAATGGAAGAGAGCAGATGGAGAGATGATAATGGAAGAGAAGGCAGTAAGGGGAAGATGGGCAGAATATATTTGGGAGTTGCTAAATGTGAGGGAGGATAGAGAGGGAAAGATAACTGCAGTGGGAAATGCTAAGAAAATGACCGTGATGAGTGAGGTAAATGGAGTAGAAATAAGGAAGGATGAAGTGAAGGCAGTTGTTAAGATGATGAAAGCAGGTAAGGCACCTGGTCTGGATGGATGCCATGCAGAATGTCTAAAAAAGGAGGTACAGTGATGGTGGACTGGCTGGTGAGGTTATATAATGTTTGCTGGAGAGAGGGTGGAGTGTCGGAGGACTGGAGGAGTGCCTGTATAGTTTCACTTTACAAGGGAAAAGGGGACAAGTGTGAATGTAGTAGTTTCAGGGGGATTAGCTTGTTAAGTGTAGTTGGGAAGGCTTATGGGAGGATCTTGATTGAGAGGATTAGGAGAGGAAGAGAGGGAGTAATTGGTGAGGAACAGTGTGGATTTAGGATGGGTAGAGGTTGTGTAGATCAGATTTTTGTGGTAAGACATATGTGAGAAAGCTATAGGAAAGGGGAAGAATGTTTTTTGGGCTTTTATGGATCTGGAAAAGGCTTACGACAGAGTAGACAGAAAGGCACTGTGGGAGGTTATGCGGATATACGGGATAGGAGGAAAGCTAATAGGAGCTGTCAAGAGTTTTTATGAGGGTAGTAGAGCTTGTCAGGATTAGAAATGGAGAGAGTGAGTGGTTCGAGGTAAAGGTGGGACGTCAAGGATGCGTTATGTCACCCTGGCTGTTCAACTTATACATGGATGGGGTGGTGCGAGAGGTAAATGCAAGGGTAGTGGGTCAGGGATTGGAGATGGTTAAAGAAAATGGAGAAAAGTGGGAGGTGAGCCAGCTGTTGTTTGCGGACGACACTGCGCTTGTGGCAGGATCGGAGGAAGGATTGAGGAAGTTGGTGACAGAATTTGGGAGAGTGTGTGATAGAAGAAAACTAAAGATAAATGTGGGTAAAAGTAAGGTGATGAGATGTACAAGGGGTGAAAGTGGCAGTAGACTGGAAGTGAGCATTAAGAGAGAGCGACTGGAGGAAGTGAATAGTTTTAGATACTTGGGTGCAAATGTGGCAGGAAAAGGTGGAGTGAAGGTGGAGGTAGAATGTAGATTGAGAGAAGCGAGTAAATGCCTTGGTGGATTGAAGAGTGTAATGAAGAACAGACATTTGGGAATGGATGCTAAGAGGAGACTGTATGAAGGAGTGATTGTGCCAGATTGGGGCAGACACATGGAATATAAGAGAGGAAGAGAGAAGGAGTTTGAATGTGTTTGAGATGAGGTGTCTGAGAAGTATGATTGGGGTTACTAGGCTAGATAGACTGAGAAATGAGGTGATGAGGAGAACAGGGGTGGAAAGGGAGTTGGGAGATAGGGTTGATTAAAGAGTATTAGGATGGTTTGGACACATGGAAAGAATGAGTGAAGAAAGACTAGTAAAAGATGTGGAGGGAGTGAACATGAAGGGACGTACTAGGATGAGGTAGATGGATGGGGTGAAGGGGGCTTTGGGGAAGAGGGGAATGTCTGTTGAGGAAGGACAGGAGAGGACAGAAGACAGGGGTGAATGGAGAATGGTTGTATATGGATGATGTTGTGATGCATGAAGTGGAATGGGTGGGGGGTGAGGTAGTATGTGTGAGCAAAATTTGACGCAGCCCGAAGGGATTTCTCCCCGTCTTCTCCTTTTATGCATGGGGGGACGGAGAGGGGGGTCGCCGATTTAATGAAGCAGCCCTGCTGTGGACGTGCTGTGTCTTGCAACACTGCTTCTGACCCAGGGCAGTGGACAAGGTGCAGGGATGACCCGTCATCCAGGAGGTGCTAAGATAAGAGGGAGGGTGGAGGGGTGCGGAGTGTATTCAGGGATGGAATGGATGGGAATGATTTTATGCCTTCCTTTTTTTTTCTTTTTTTTTTACCTCCCTGGTAAGGGGGAAAAAGCCTTGGTATATGTATGTATGTATTATTTGTTATTTATAATTTATCATTTATTACTTATTTATCATTTATAACTTATCATATAATATCTATTATTTATTTTTAGTGTTTATTATTGATAATTTACTATATGTTATTAGCTATTATTTATCCTATTTCTATTATATTTATTTTATTTAATATTCGTTTTCTATTGTTTATTGTTATTACATATTTTTATTGTTTTATATCATTTGTTATTATAAGATATCTATACTTTATTATTTATTATCATTTATTACTTAATATCTATTCGTTAATTGATATTCATCATTTACCAGTATCATTTATCATTCCTCAATATTTATTTTTATTATTACATATCATTCATTATTATTTATCATTATTTATTATTTATTATTACTGTTTATTATTCATCATTTATTAATCATTAATTGTTACTTATTATTTATTACTTATTGTTTATCATTTATCATTTGTATTCATATATGTTATTCACTATTTCTGTGGTTGGCTGGCTGGCTTTGTGGTTGGCTCGCTGGCTGGCTGGCTGGCTGGCTGGCTTTGTGGTTGGCTCGCTGGCTGCCTAGCTGGCTGGCTGGCTGGCTGGCTGGCTGGCTGTGTGGTTGCCTAACTGGCTGGCTGGCTGGTTGTGTGGTTACGTGGCTGGATGGCTGTAGGGCTGGGTGTCCCTCTGTGTGCCTGTTTGGCTGGCAGGCTGGCTGTGTGGCTGGTTAGCTGGTTGTGTGGCTGGCTGCCTGTTTCTGTGGCTGTGCGGCTAGCTGGCTAGCTGTGTGGGTGCCTTGCTGGCTGTATGGCTACATGGCTGGCTGTGTGACCGGATGGCTGGCTGTGTGGATGTGTGCCTGGCTGGTTGGGTGACTTTGTGGCTGTATGTGCTGGCTGGCTGGCTGGCTGGCTGACTGTGAGACTAGCTAGTTTGCCACAATGCCAGCCAGCCAACTTCCCATGATGCCGCCCAGCCAGCCAGCCAGCCAGCCAGCCAGGATGCTAGCCAGCCACCAAGTCAGCCAGCGAGCCAGACAGCCAGTCAGCCAGCCACACAACCAGCAAGCCAAGCACACAGTTATACAGCCAGCCAGCCAGCCAATCGCGAAGACAAACAGCCAGCCAACCAGCCACACAGCCAGACAGCTACAAAGCAAGCCAGTCAACCACACAGTCACACAGCCAGCTAGGCCAGCCACACAGCCAACCAACCAGCCACAAAGCCAGCCAGCCAGCCACCCAGCCAGCCACACAGCCACCCAGCCAGCCATGGAGCTACACAGCCACCCAAACAGCCACAAAGCCAGTAACACAGCCGCAAAAACACCCAGCCAACCAGTTACACAGACACCCAGCCAGCCATATAGCTGCACAGCCACCCAGACAGCCATAGAGCTGCACAGCCACACAGCCAGCCACCCACCCACCCAATAACACAGACGCAAACCCAGCCACACAGACACCCACCCAGCCATACAGACACAAAGCCAGCCAACCAGCCAGCCACAAAGCCACACAGCTAGCCATACAGCCAGCCAACCACACAGGCACCCAGCCGCACAACCACAAAGCCAGCCAACCAGCCAGCCAACCAGCCAGCCAGAAAGTCATACAACTAGCCAGACAACCGTACAGCCAGCCAGCCAGCCACACAGCTACACAAACACACAACCAGCCTGTCAAGTGGAGATATCTATCTTGATTCCGAAACATGCTAAGAACATTTAACCCATTCAACCCCGATGACAAGATGTCTTGTCATTTGGTCAAATAAAACAAAAAATCATAAAACACCAAAATGTTTGATCAAACACCAGAAAAATATGACGTCAGTCCTCACTTCGCTGCGAGCGAAGCGAGGATTGACGTCATATTTTTCTGGTGTTTGATCAAACATTTTGGTGTTTTATGATTTTTTGTTTTATTTGACCAAATGACAAGACATCTTGTCATCGGAGTTGAATGGGTTAAGGATCCTAACCCGACTTTCATTGATTACATTTGACACAGATTGTGTTATAAAATGCTCATTATGCTTATTTGTTTGAACGCACCGATGCAGTGGTTGTTTAACGCTTCCAAATCATAATTCTATCTACGTTTTGGTAGTTTCTACCCAATTGAAGAAAAAGGATTTACTGCACCCATCTCCAGGGTCTCGAGGAGGCGCGCGCGCCATTTCAGGGGGTGGCTTGTACTTTCGACGTCATTTCAGAGTTCAATTCTAAATGGAGTTTCTTGGGTTTTATGGTATGCCAAAGTGCTGAAATGATCCGCTCTGTAACATTTTTTTCCTCTTTTTGACAATAAAATAACTAATGCTCCTGGACTATACATGTACTCAATAGAAAACGAGCCCAGAAGAATGGTGACGTCATGTCGCTTGCCCCTGATCAACCTCAGTGGAAATGCGATCACGTTTATTTTTCGTATATTTCACCTCACTCTAAGTCAGGCACCCGCGTCCTTTCTTGCAACTGTTATTTGACAGAGGGAACATAATGCATTTTGATACGAATGCCTTTATCAGATAAAATTGGCAACAGATATCAGTTCTAAGAACGAGAGTTCCGGGGACCTTTACCAAGGCGAGCTTTGATAGAAAGCGGAAAAGCACCCTCCGGGTTTCGAGCGCGGGACCCTCGGGACGTGGCTCCGTGACCCTAACCACTGAACTACCGCTTCTTAAATAAAAACTTTTCTGCTGTTACGTTCTTATCCGTGTGCATCACACCACGGCGCCGGGCAAGAAAGGATGGAATCAGAAACTTGAATACTTTACATCGAGCTCATTGGGATTTTCTATAAAACCTCGCTTTTGCTCTTATTAATTCATGTTTGTGGTCAAATTTATCTGATAAAGTATTCATATTGAAACGACGACATTCACACCATTAAATGATAATGAAAGTAAACATGCAGGTACTACCCTGCAATGAGAAAAAAAAATGACGATTCCGTCGAGTCAGAACGTGTCTGCAAGTTCTCGCGTGGTCAGAGGCAAGGTGTAAATATACAGGTCAGACCGTTGGAATTCTTCTGCGCAGCTTCTGACGTCATTTGGCTGAGTCCATTTTCTCTTTGTGATACACTGAAGAAAACTGTGAAACGCCAAGGAAGACAGGAACTATAATACTTTATATATATATATTATATATCATATATATTATATATTCATATATATAGACAGGAACTATAATATTTTATATATATTTATATATATATTTTATATAATATTTGTCAGAATATAACTAATTGCGTGGAGCAGTGCGAGCGAAGGCAACGTCATTTTTGAACGACGGACCAGCTTCAACTGACAGCTATAGGACCCGCTAACCCCACTTTGAGCAGCCAGGTGACGTTCACGGGCCCGCTGCGCCAACTCCCTCGAAATTCGGTCGGAAGTGGTTAGACCTTATATTCTTAGATCTTGGTCAGAGGCAAGCAAGCGGCAGGACGTCGCGTCGTCGCCAATCCTCCGCGTTCGTTTTCTGTGGAGTGTGAAGAAAACATCATATTCGAGTTTACAGTGATAAAACAGCAAGACGAGTATCATTATAAGACTGAGAGATAATAAACGAAATGGCCTAGCAAATGTAATCGTTGGACTAAAATATCCATGTGACCAAAATTATGCAGCAAAACCCCTCAATTTCAAATGTAATTACCCCTTGCCCGTAATGCGAGAGAACCTAACATATAATTGAGAAGAAATAGACGTGAAAAAACACAAAGAATGAACAAATATATGTGTAATTGGCCTACCAAAGATGGACCTAAAATCCACACATCAGGCTGCACCACATTTAACACAGGAATAAACGTAGGAACAAACTTCACATGACGAGTCCAGTGTCGTTGACCAACCTATGGGTAATATTGTGACCGCACACGCACATACCCGACTCCCCGCCCACGAGAGTTGGAGTAACGACTCGCAGCATAGCAATACTGAAATTTCAGATCTGGGTAGGATTCGAATCCGGACCATTGTGTCAATAGTTTCGATCGCTACCGCTGCGCCATCAAACCTTTTCTGAGTTATTTTATCTAGTTGTATCATACGGGAAGGAGCTATGCTCGTGGTAAATTTGTGTGTATTTATTTAGTTGTGTGTGCGTGTGTGATTTCAGTAACAATAAAATATTAAGAAATTCTTGTCGGTGCAAATATAATTACTTTCACTCTTGTCGCATCTTCGCGCATGAAATGCATATTCTACAACACGTATTTTAGCGTGGGGAAGGGAGGTAGGGCGCAACTCTGTCACGACTACCAACTGTACAGGAACATCGATGATTCTGTTGTTTCACTCGTCACCTAGCCACGAACACCTAACACCACCAACCGATACTTTTTTGAGTGACTGTACGTACATACATACTATACATACATAAACACACGCACATGCATGCATGCACAGGACCGTTTCTAGTTCATCAGGCGCCCCAGGCAAGAATTCGTTATGGCGCCCCCCCTCCCTCCCTCCCTCCTTCCACCCTCAGGGCTGGAAATAACAACCGGCTAAAATGTGAAATGTGCTTTCAAACATTAAACACAGTTGCATCAAGTATCAACACTTTCATACATACATACATATACCAAGGCTTTTTCCCCCTTCCAAGGGAGGTAGCCAAAAAGGGAAAGGCATAAAAACACTCCCACCCATTTCATCCCTAAATACACTCCACACCCCTCCCACCCTTCCTCTCATCTGAGCACCTCCTGGATGACGGGTCACTTTCACTATTCATTTATTTTCGCGTTTGCACTTGTATTTATATATTTATTTGAATTATTCACGTAAAAAAAAAATTGTCTCTCATTTATTTATATATTAATTTTGGGTGGCAATTTGGCGCCCCCCCCCCCAGCAAATGGCGCCCCAGGCGACCGCCTGTGTCGCCTGTGCCTAGAAACGGCCCTGTGCATGCATGCATGCATATATGAATACATACACATAATTATATGCATTCATATTTGGAGTAATATATTAAGTATGCGGTAGACACGTAGATAGATATAGATAGATGAATTAGGTAGGTGAATATCGATAAGTAGTTAGTTACACAGATGTATTGAAAGGTAAAGAGAACGACAGGAGAATGAATCGAGAAATGGATCGTATTAAGTGGGGAGGGAGGCCATCTTGGTGACAACCATGGAGGCGCGGGAGAGTCCGTTGCTGATCGTTGCCAGGGGAATGCCGTGCGAAACCTTCCATTTTCAACTATTTATTCGTAAACGCAACTGAGCACTTTAGTGACATACGTGCAATTATTGCAAGATTGCGCATGTCAATATTTTGGTTTGTTTTACCGCTTGCTTTCCGTAGACTGTTTGTAACGGTAATTATATTTGTATTAGTTAAATTCATCCATGTCGAACACCGACGGCAAAGCATTTGCACACCGCCTGGAGCCCCCGACTGAACAGGACCTCGCTGTTGAGAACTGAACCCCTTTATAAGACCTCGCCCATGTGAAGAAGAGTCCCCCCCCCCCCACACACACACTTTTGGCATGGAGCCTCGCCTTATAACAAGTTCTGTACCAGTTTCGAACTTTTGTCCAAAATGCCAGCCACACCTTGTTTGGCTTAATTACTTATTTATTTACCGTAGCAGATGGTTTGAGCCGTAGGCGAGTGAAAATTCATTGTCCATAACTTACTGTCACGTAAAGTGAAACAATTACATATATACCAAAACCACATTTAGAGCGTGCAAAAGCTGATTCTGACTTTTTTTAATTCCCATTTTGCATTAATCTAATACAAAAATGATGATAGAATCACGGAAACATCTACACTAAGTACAACTAACAGTTAATCGTGTTTTCCTAAGTCTGCAAAACGCACACTTTCCATATTGTTTCGTCATAGTTACTACCCTCTGTCGGGGGGCAGTCTGTCATTCTACTGGTCCCTACTTTGACACACTCTACTACATACGTACTAAAGTAGCAATATTTCTCATATTTTTGTATTAAGGGGTTATCACAGTGTTTTTCCTACCACATCCTACTTCCAGCCTCCATTTTATTAACTGGAATATGACTTTGCTTATATAAATATGGAGTTCTCTAAGAACATTTCAACAGTACGTCTAACATTCTCTCAGTTATTCGTTCAGTTCAGCTTTGCTATACTTATATGACGAAAAAAGAATGTCATACTTGGAGATTTAAAAAAAAAAAAAAAATGTAACCGAAGTCGTTTTTACTCAAACGAACTCTCAACTGTCGGCGCTGTTGGACCCCGTGGAAGCCCAGTGTGACCCCTTAAGATGACCTTTCATTGACTCTTTACGTATATGTACATATCTTAATACGTGTACATACGTATTTGGGGTAAAGGCCATTCAGAATGTTCTGTTGAAGTCAACAGCAGTTAAGCATTGTTCAGATTGCATTCTCAAAATTTCTTACAATGTTTCGGTCTACGTTGGTAAGGTTACGAAGTAGACTTCTAAAATCCATGTTAGTTTTCTTTAGACGACTTTCGGTCATCAATCGGCCGTCTTCAGGAGTATTAACCTGCGATAAATGTACAGGTGTAATTGTGTGTTACTCGTGACGTGGCTATTTATTTGGTTCATGATGACATTTGGGGAGGTAACACACGAGGGGTAACTTTTAGGGAGGGAAGTAACATTTGTGCGGTGTCATGTAGACAATCTTTATGTCCTGCGTTCGGGAGGTGGAGCTCCGTAGGGTGCTATTTGTCCAATTTGTTCACGTGATGCTCCGTGCGTTGCTGCTTGGGACCTTGTTGCCGAGGGGGGGGGGGGATTCGGGCAGTTGTTGGGGGTTCATAATGGGTTTTCGGTCATGAATGTATACTGCTTCCGTCATTCTTAATCTCCTGGTGTCTGGTTCTTTGTGTTGGAAACTGTATGGTCTTCCATCTGCTTCCTGCTCAGTGCTTGTCCGTGGGTTCTGTTATTATGACGGCGCGTTTCTCCTGCAAGTGTGCTGAGATTATTTTGGTTAATGTAGTGGTAATGAAACCTATGTACCTGGTGGGTCGGCGATTGCAAGTATATTGGTATACTAGGCTCGCATCCTGAAGTGTATTTGTTGGTGGGAGACAGCTGTTCTTCATAACTAGGTTGGAGGTTCGACGGTATTTGCAATAAATTGTGAGCTTGTGTGCATCAGGATTATTGGGCTGGACAGTACGCTGGATGACATTTCTCACAGCTTTCTCGTCTTATTTGTAAGCATCGTCTTCGTATAACTTTGTCTATTTCTTCTTTCTGATACCCGTTGTTAGTAAGGAGCTAAGAGATTCTTTTTTAATTCAGCATTAGTAGCCGTCCATGTAGGGCAGTGTGTGAACGCACGCTTGACCAAAGATTTTATTACGCCGCGTCATTATCTCCCAGGACGTTCGCTAGCGCCATTTAAGCAGAATCCTGGATTGGTAGATTTTACGTACATTTCCGTAGAAAAAAACTGCCTGTGCCTCTGTGTACAGCGGTGTCGAGGAAGGGGAGTCTGTGGTCAATCTCAAGTTCTTGTGTAAAACTGAGGGAAATGTTTTCCCTGACCACCTCAATGATTTGAGAAACATTCTCTTCGGTATTAGCCCTGACAAAAATATCTTCAACAAAAATTGTAGCGTTTGAGTTTAGGGTGTTGTGTAAATATCCTCTCTTCGATTGAGCCCATACGAAAGTTGGCAAACATGACACCTAACGGGAACCCATGGCAACACCATCAGTTTGCACAATCCACATATTCTTGTCGGGTCCGTAGAACGTTATTTCTTTAGTACAGGCTTGTAATAATCGACACAGTACGTCCTCGGAAATCGGGAACTGTGTTTCTCCTGAGTGATATAGTCCATTACAGATGAAGTTAATAGTCTCGTCCAAAGGTGCATTGGTGAAGAGGGATTCAACATCCATTGATGCTATGATTCTATATAGTCGTGTTGTCTCTATAATATTGAGGAATTCTCCATTGGACTTGGGACTGAATGGGGGATGGTGTGAAGGGTGAGATCAGTGCACGTAGACACTTAGCCAGTTTGTGATTAACTAGCGGTACCTGGCTAATGAAGGGCCAAAGTGGTTGGTCGCGCTTGTGTGTGTGTTTCAACATTCCCCCTATAATTATGTAACCAAGGTTATGATCCCCCTCAGTCAGTGACTGAGTGGTAGCAGCTCGGGAGAGTTCCAGCAAGTGAATTCATGGCTTCTACGAATTAGGCCCGTTCAATTTTACTGAGGCCATTAGCTGGGTCTCTAGAGATCTTCTTAGATATACATATACATAGGCATATATGCATATACATACACACTTCTATACACTCGGCTCGATGGCGCAGTGGTACCGTTCGCAACCGCTACTCCGTCGGTCCGGGTTCGAATCCCGCCCAGGGGTGAAAGAAATCAGTATCACGCACACACAGACACGCGCGCGCGCTCGCACGCGTGCACACGCACGCACGCACGCACGCACAGGTAAGATTCACGCACAGGTAAGATTCCCGCCCAGGGCTGAAGTAATTTCAGTATCGCTACGCTGTGAGTCGTTACTCCAAATCTCGTGAGCGGGGAGTTTGGTGTGTATGTGCATGTAAGGTCACAGCATTGTCCATAGATCGGTCATATATGAGCTCTGAGCTCTCTTACGGGAGGGTAGTAGCTGTCGATCACGAGTCCAACACGTCATCCAAGACCATGGTGAATCACACACACACACACACACACACACACACACACACACACACACACACACACACACACACACACACACACACACACACACACACACACACACACACACACACACACACACACACACACACACACACACACACACACACACACACACACACACACATACAGTTGGTAGAGTGCTGAACTGGGAAGTAGAAGTGCTCCCAGTACCCAGTTCGAATCCTGCCCAGGGCCGAAATTATTTCGGTATCGCTGTGCCTCGGGTCGTTACTCTGACTCTCGTGGGCGGGGAGTTGGGGGTGTGTGTGTGTGTGCAAGGTCATAGCATTACCCATAGATCGGACCTACGAGCTCTGAGCTCTCTTCCAGGAGGGAAATAGCTGTCGATCACGAGTCCAATACGTGATCCAAAGACCAAGTGAATACACACACACACACACACACCATTTGAGGCATACTCGTATGCAGCGAGAGGGAGAGAAGGAAAGAGAGAGGGTGGGAGAGAGGGAGAGAGACAGATAGACAGAAAAAACAGACAGAGGGAGACAGAAAGACAGAGACTGAGAGAATACAGGTAGACGGACAGACAGACAGACAGACAGGAAGAGAAACGGACAGATATACAGAGATGGAAAGACAGGCAGAGAGAGGCGCACAGGCAGACGGATAGACAGAGAGATGGACAGACGGACAGAGACAGACACACAGAGACATACAAACAGACAGATGGACAGGCAGACAGACAGAGAGATGGACAGACAGACAGAGACAGGCAAGCATATTGACGGGCAGAGTGATAGAAAGACAGAGAGACGGAAAGACTGACAGACAGGCAGACAGATAGATAGACAGACAGACAGACAGACAGGGAAACAGATACAGACAGAAAGACAAACAGATAGAGACTGAGAGGCATACAGACAGACGGACAGAACAGACAAGCAGACAGAGAGACAGAAAGACAGAGACAGACGGAGAGGAGAAATAGAACAAGTAGTAGGGATGTACTTCGTCGCGAAGGAGATGAAGAACGCAGATGATGGTGGAGGAAGAAGACAAAAAAAAAAAAAAAAAAAAAATTAAGTCAGTACCGATGCTGAGATGCCCTTGAGAGAGAACAAGTAGTAGGGATGTACTTCGTCGCGAAGGAGATGAAGAACGCAGATGATGGTGGAGGAAGAAAAAAAAAATTAAGTCAGTACCGATGCTGAGATGCCCTTGAGAGAGGGAGCGAGCAGACAACAGGAAGACTGACCAAGGAAGAAGAACGAAGGAGAGAGAAGATGGGTCGTGAAGGTGGGAAGAAGGGTAAACGATTAGAAACGGCAAGAAATGGAAAGGGGTGAATGCACAAACAAGGCAAGGCGGCCTGGGGGATGGAGAAGGAGGGAAAGTGGGAAGCGAGAGGAGGAGGAGGCCAGGAGAGGCGAGCTGAGGGGGAGCGGGGAAGGGGGAAGGGAAATCAAGGAAGATCAGGCTGGGGAGGGAGAATACAGGTAGAGAAGGGGAATAGGAAGGGAGAAGAAGGAACGAGAAGAAATGGAGGGAAACGGGCGAGAAAAGGTAAGGAGAAGGAGTGAGGGAGGGAGGGGCACTGGGAGCGGAGTGAGTGAGGGGAATTAAGGTGCTGAGGCTGGATGGCTGGCTGGCTGGGGGTGGATGGAGGAGCAACACTCCAAGTTTTGGGAGGATGAAGAGAAAATGAAGATGGAGACAGGGGAGGGGATGCAACGGGTGTGTGCCTGTAGTAGTGTCTTGAGAGGGTAAAAGATGCTATTGCTACTATTCCTTATCATCATCATCATCATCATCATCGTTATCATCACTGTCATTATCACTTTAGTATCGTGTTCTATCTAATGCCATTCATTTTCTATTTTGGTTTATTTCTACTTTTTTCCTGCTTCAATTCTTTTGTTGACAGAGAAAAAAGTCATGGTGACAGAGGAGAGGTGGGGTAGGAGGAGGAGGACGGGCTGAAAAAGAAGAGAAGAGGAGGAGGAAGGAACGTGGACGATGAGATGAGGATAAAGGATGAGAAGCAGAAGGGGAAGGAGGAGGACGGAGAGGAAGAGGAAAAAGAAGAGAAGGAAGAGGAGGACGATGAGGAGAACGAGAAGGAGGAAGAACAT
>NC_134788.1:825919-968419 GCF_046742065.1 Oratosquilla oratoria | reverse complement strand
TCCCTGATACACTCCACTCCCCTCCACCCTCTACCCTCTACCCTCCCTCTTATCTTGGCACCTCCTGGATGACAATGGGTCATCCCTGCATCTCGCCCACTGCCCCCCCGGTTCACTAGCTGTGTTGCAAGACACGGCACATCCACAGCAAGGCTGCTTCATTAATTCAGCGACCCCCCCCCCTCTCTGTTCCCCCATGCAGAAAGGGAAAAGATGGGGAAAAATTACTTCGGGTGCATCAAATTTATTTCTCGCGCATACTCCCTCACCCCCCTGATCTTCCTTTCTGCCGCATTTAAATACAAAGTCTTCTTGAGCGCAGTGCATTCGGCAGTCGTCCCCAGATAGGTATTAACCACTTCAGTACGAGTCAAATTCTTGCACGGAGCATTGGCTGTCATATGTACGATGCATCACACTACTCGCATTCTAAAATATAAAGCCACTGCTGCCATATTACTTGTTCTCTTTAACTCCGAGTAAAACACAGGAAACGTGATCAAACCAGCTCACAGAATCTGGGGGTAACTCGTGTACAACCACAAAAAAGAAAATGTATAATCAAGACACTTACGCCGCCGGCATCCACACATACCCACTCACTCCTCATGACGTTTACGTTGGAATCGAATCATCATACCAAAGTGCTTAAATTTGAAAACTTCTTGAATGAAGAGCCCTTAGTATTCGTCGCCAGTTACGTATTTATTGTGACAAAGATGATCACTTCGTCCGTTGCCCAGAAAGGGGCAATCAGGGGGGGAGGGGGTGCATCCACAGAAGTGTAACAGACTTTGCAGGTGAACGTAGGCGCGCGCGCGCGACATCGGTGGTCAAGAAATCATCGCGAAGGGCCACGGACGGGGTCACGCTGTTGCCGGCCCCAAGAAGAAGAAGAAGAAGAAGAAGAAGAAGAAGAATGGGGACCTGATGAGCAAGGTATCCTCTCTCTCTCTCTCCCCCTCTCTCCTCTCTCCCCCTCTCTCCTCTCTCCCCCTCTCTCACCCCCTTTCTATCACTTGTCTCTCCCCCTCTCTCTTCTCTCTCCCCCTCTCTCTTTTCTCTCCCCCTCTCTCTTCTCCCCCTCTCTCTTCTCTCTCCCCCTCTCTCTTCTATCTCCCCCTCTCTCTTCTCTCCCCCTCTCTCTCATCTCTTTCCCCCTCTCTCCTCTTTCTCCCCCTCTCTCCTCTTTCTCCCCCTCTCTCCTCTCCCTCCCTTTCCTCTCTCCTCTCCCTCCCTTTCCTCTCTCCCCTCTCCCTCTCTCCTCTCTCCCCCTCTCTCTTCTCTCTTCCCCTCTCTCTTCTCTCCTCCCTCTCTCTTCTCTCTCCCCCTTTCTCCTCTCACCCTCTCTCTTCTCTCTCCCCCTCTCTCCTCTCCCCCCTCTCTCTTTCTCCCCCTCTCTCTTCTCTCTCCCCCTCTCTCTTCTCTCCCCCTCTCTCTTCTCTCCCCCTCTCTCTTCTCTCTCCCCCTCTCTCTTCTCTCTCCCCCTCTCTCTTCTCTCTCCCCCTCTCTCTTCTCTCTCCCCCTCTCTCTTCTCTCTCCCCCTCTCTCTTCTCTCTCCCCCTCTCTTCTCCCCCCTCTTCTCTCTCCCCCTCTCTTCTCTCTCCCCCCTCTCTTCTCCCTCCCCCCTCTCTTCTCTCTCCCCCCTCTCTTCTCTCTCCCCCTCTCTCTTCTCTCTCTCCCCCTCTCCCCTCTACTCTCTCCCCCCTTTCTCTCCCTCTCCTCTCCCCCTCTCTCCTCTCTGCTTTCTCCCCATCTCTCCTCCCTCCCTCTCCCCCCTCTCTCCTCTCTCTGTCTCTCCTGCACTCTCCCCTCTCCCCCTTCTCCCCTCTCCATCTCTCCCCCTTCTCCCACCACTCTCTCCTCTCTCTGTCTCTCCCCCTTCTCCCCCCACTCTGCTTTCTCCCCCTTCTCTCCCCACTTGCTCCTCTCTCCCCCTCTCCTCTCTCCCCCTCTCTCCTCTCCCCCTCTCTCCTCTCCCCCTCTCTCCTCTCTCCCCCTCTCTCCTCTCTCTCCTCTCTCCCCCTCTCTCCTCTCTCCCCCTCTCTCCCCTACACTCTCCTCTCTCCGTCTCTCCCCCTCTCTGCTTTCTCCCCCTTCTCTCCTTTCTCCCCCTTCTCTCCTTTCTCCCCATCTCTCCATCTCCCCCCTTCTTCCCCGTCTCTCCCCCTCTCTCCTCTCTCCCCCTCTCTCCTCTCCCCCCTCTCTTTCCTGCCCCTGTCCTCTCCCCACTCTCCCTTATCCCCTCTCTCCTTTCTCTCCCCTCTCTCCTTTCTCCCCCTCTCTCCTCTCTCCTCTCCTCGCTCCCCCTCTCTACTCTCTCCCCCTCTCTACTCTCTCTCCCTTACTCCACTCTCCCCCTCTCTCCTCTCTCCCCATCTCTCTCCCTCTTCTCTCCCCCTCTCCCTCTTCTTTCCCCCTCTCCCTCTTCTCTCCCCCTCTCCCTCTTCTCTCTCCCCCCTCTCTTCTTTCTCCCCCCTCTCTTCTTTCTCCTTTCTCTTCCCCCATGTCTCTTCTCTCCCCCTCTCTCCTTTCCCCCATCTCCTTTCTCCTCCCTCTCCTTTCTCCTATCTCCTTTCTCCTCCCTCTCCTTTCTCCTTTCTTCTCTCTCCCCCTCTCTCTTCTCTCCCCGTCTCTCCTCTCTCCCCCTCTCCTCTCCCTCCTCTCCTCTCTTCTCTCCCCCTCTCTCCTTTCTCCCCCCTCCTTTCTCCTCACTACTCTCTCCTCTCCCCTCCTCTCTCCCACATCTTTCCCCCCTCATCTCTCCCCCTCTCTCCTCTCTCCACTCTCCCCTCTCTCCTCTCTCCCCCCTCGTCTCTCCCCCCTCGTCTCTCCCCCTCTCTCCTCTTTTCCCGCTCTCTCCACCCTCCCCTCTCTTCACCCTCCCCCTCTCTCCTCTCTCCCCATCTCTTTCCTCCCCTCCCCCTCTTCTCTCCCCCTCTCCTCTCCTCTCTCCCTGCTCCCCCTCTCTCCATTCTCCCCCTATCTCCTTTCTCCCCCCTCTCTCCATTCTCTCCCTTCTCTCCTTTTTCCTCACTACTCTCTCCTCTCCCCCTCTCTCCTCTCCCCCCTCTCTTCTCTCCCCTCTCTCTTCTCTCCCCTCTCCTCTCTCCCCATCTCTCCTCTCCCCATCTCTCCTCTCTCCCCATCTCTCTTCTCTCCCCCTCTCCCTCTTCTCTCCCCCTCTCTCTTCTCTCCCCCTCTCTCTTCTCTCTCTCTCTCTCCCCCTCTCTCCTCTCTCCCCCTCTCTCCCCATTCTCTCTCCCTCTCCCCTCCTCTCCCTCTCTACCCCTCCCCCTCTCTCCCCCTCCCCCTCTCTCCCCCTCCCCCTCTCTCCTCTCTGCTTTCTCCCCATCTCTCCTCCCTCTCCCCCATCTCTCCTCCCTCCCTCTCCCCCACCCCCCTCTCCTCTCTCCGTCTCTCCCGCACTCTCCCCTCTCCCCCTTCCCCCCACTCTCCCCTCTCCTCTCACCGTCTCTCCCCTTTCTCCCCCACTCTCCTCTCTCCTCTCACCGTCTCTCCCCTTTCTCCCCCCACTCTCCCCTTTCTCCCCCCCACTCTCCCCTTTCTCCCCCCACTCTCCTCTCTCCATTTCTCCCCCTTCTCCCCCCACTCTCTCCTCTCTCCGTCTCTCCCCCTCTCTGCTCTCTCCCCCTTCTCTCCTCTCTCCTTTCTCCCCATCTCTCCTCCGTCTCTCCCCTTCTCCCCCCTCACTCCTCTCTCCTCCCCTCTCCCACCTCACTCCTCTCTCCTCCCCTCTCCCACCTCACTCCCCTCTCCTCTCTCCTCCCCTCTCCTCTCTCCCCCTCTCTCATCTCTCCTCTCTCCCCCTCTCTTCTCTCTCCCCTCTCCCCCCTCCATTTCCTCCCCCTGTCCTCTCCCCCTCTCCCTTATCCCCTTTCTCCCCCTCTCTCCTTTCTCCCCCTCTCTCCTTTCTCTCCCCATCTCTCCCTCTCTCCTTTCTCTCCCCATCTCTCCTCTCTCCCCATCTCTCTTCTCTCCCCCTCTCCCTCTTCTCTCCCCCTCTCTCTTCTCTCCCCCTCTCTCTCCCCCTCTCTCTCCCCCTCTCTCTTCTCTCTCTCTTCTCTCTCTCTCCCCCTCTCTCCTCTCTCCCCCTCTCTCCCCATTCTCTCTCCCTCTCTCCCCCTCCCCTCCTCTCCCTCTCTCCCCCTCCCCCTCTCTCCTCTCTGCTTTCTCCCCATCTCTCCTCCCTCCCTCTCCCCCCATATCTCCTCCCTCCCTCTCCCCCCATCTCTCCTCCCTCCCTCTCCCCCACCCCCTCTCCAATTTCCGTTTCTCCCACACTCTCCCCTCACCCCCTTCCCCCCACTCTCCCCTCTCCTCTCACCGTCTCTCCCCTTTCTCCCCCCCACTCTCCTCTCACCGTCTCTCCCCTTTCTCCTCCCCACTCTCCCCTTTCTCCTCCCCACTCTCCTCTCTCCATTTCTCCCCCTTCTCCCCCCACTCTCTCCTTTCTCTGTCTCTCCCCCTCTCTGCTCTCTCCCCCTTCTCTCCTCTCTCCTTTCTCCCCATCTCTCCGTCTCTCCCCTTCTCCCCCCTCACTCCTCTCTCCTCCCCTCTCCCACCTCACTCCCCTCTCCTCTCTCCTCCCCTCTCCTCTCTCCCCCTCTCTCATCTCTCCTCTCTCCCCCTCTCTTCTCTCTCCCCTCTCCCCCCTCCATTTCCTCCCCCTGTCCTCTCCCCCTCTCCCTTATCCCCTTTCTCCCCCTCTCTCCTTTCTCCCCCCTCTCTTCTCTCCCCTCTCTCCTTTCACCCCCTCTCTCCTCTCCCCCTCCTCTCTCCTCTCCCCCTCCTCTCTCCTCTCCCCTCCTCTCTCCTCTCCCCCTCATCTCTCCTCTCTCGCCCTCTCTCCTCTCTCCCCCCTCTCTCCTCTCCCCCTCCTCTCTCCCCTCCTCGCTCCCCCTCTCTCCTCTCTCCCCCTCTCTCCCCCTCTCTACTCTCTCCCCCTCTCTACTCTCTCCCCCTCTCTACTCTCTCCCCCTCACTCCACTCTCTCCTCTCTCCCCCTCTCTCCTCTCTCCCCATCTCTCCTCTCTCCCCATCTCTCTCCTCTCCCCCTCTCTCTTCTCCCCCTCTCCCTCTTCTCTCCCCTCTTCTCCCCCTCTCCTCCCCCTCTTCTCTCCTCTCTCCTCCCCCTCTCCTCCCTCTCTTCTCTCTCCTCTCTCCCCCCTTTCTTCTCTCTCCTCTCTCCCCCCTTTCTTCTCTCTCCTTTCTCTTCCCCATGTCTCTTCTCTCCCCCTCTCCTTTCCCCCCCTCTCTCCTTTCTCCCCCCTCTCTCCTTTCTCCCCCTCTCCTTTCTCCTCCCTCTCCTTTCTCCTCTCTCCCCCTCTCTCTTCTCTCCCCCTTTCCTCTCTCCCCTCTTTTCTCCCCCTCTCCCTCTTCTCTCCCCCTCTCCTCTCCTCTCTTCTCTTCCCCTCTCTCCTTCTCCCCCCCTCTCTCTATTCCCCCCTTCTCTCCTTTCTCCTCACTACTCTCTCCTTTCCCCCTCCTCTCTCCCACATCTTTCCCCCATCATCTCTCCCCCTCTCTCCTCTCTCCCCCATCTCTCATCTCTCCCCCCTCTCTCTCTTCTCCCTCCCCCTCCCTCCTCTCTTCCCCACTCTCCTCTCTCCCAATCTCTTTCCTCCCCTCCCCCTCTTCTCTCCCCTCTCCTCCCCCTCATCTCTCTCCTCTTTCCCCCTCTCTTCTCTCCCCCTCTCTTCTCTCCCCCTCTCTTCTCTCTCCTTTCTCTTCCCCCTCTCCTTTCTCCCCCCCTTTCCTTTCTCCCCCATCTCCTTTCTCCTCCCTCTCATTTCTCCTCTCTCCTCTCCCCCTTTCCTCTCCCCTCTTTTCTCCCCCATTCCCTCTTCTCTCCCCCTCTCCTCTCCTCTCTTCTCTCCCCCTCTCCTCTCTTCTCTCCCCCTCTCCTCTCCTCTCCCCCTCTCCTCTCCTCTCTTCTCTCCCCCTCTCTCCTTTCTCCCCCCTCTCTCCATTCTCCCCCCTCTCTCCATTCTCCCCTCTCCTTTTTCCTCACTACTCTCTCCTCTCCCCATCTCTCCTCTCTCCCCCTCTCTCCTCTCTCCCCATCTCTCTTCTCTCTCCCCTCTCCCTCTTCTCTGCCCCTCTCTTTTCTCTCCCCCTCTCTCTTCTCTCCCCCTCTCTCTTCTCTCTCTCCCCCTCACTCTTCTCTCTCCCCCTCTCTCTTCTCTCTCCCCCTCTCTCTTCTCTCTCTTCTCTCTCTTCTCCCTCCCCCTCTCTCTTTTCCCTCCCACTCTCTTCTACCTCCCTCCCCCTCTCTCTTCTTCTCTCCCCTCTCCTCTCTCTCCGCCTCACGCCCCTCTCGTCTTCTCTCTCACCCCTCTCTCTCTCTCTCTCTCTCCCCTCTCTTCCTCTTCTCGCACCTTCGTCCCTTTCTCTCTCCCTCTCCTCTCCCCCTCTCCTTTCTCCCTCTCCCCTCCTCTCCTTTCTCCCTCTCCCCCTCTCCTTTCTCCCTCTCCCCCTCTCCTTTCTCCCTCTCCTCCTCTCTCCTCTGCTTTCTCCCCATCTCCTCCCTCCCTCTCCCCCCACTCCCCCCTCTCCTCTCTCCCGCACTCTCCCCTCTCCCCCCACTCTCTCCTCTCTCCATCTCTCCCCCTTCTCCCCCCCACTCTCTCAGTCTCTCCCCCTCTCTCCTCTCTCCTTTCTCCCCCTTCTCTCCTCTCTCCCCCTTCTCTCCTCTCTCCTTTCTCCCCCATCTCCCCCCTCGCTCCTCTCGCCCCCTCACTCCTCCCCCTCTCTCACTCCTCCCCCTCTCTCTCCCCTTCTCTCCTCTCTCCCCCTCTCTGATCTCTCCTCCTCTCTGATCTCTCCTCTCCCCCTCTCAGATCTCTCCTCTCTCCCCCTCTCTGATCTCTCCTCTCTCCCAATCTCTGATCTCTCCTCTCCCCCTCTCTTTCCTCCCCCTCCCCCCTCTCTCCTTTCTCCTCCCTCTTTCTCCCCCTCTCTCCTCTCTCCTCCCTCTTTCTCCCCCTCTCTCCTCTCTCCTCCCTCTTTCTCCCACTCTCTCCTCTCTCGCCCTCTTTCCTCTCTCCCCTCCTCGCTCCCCCTCTCTACTCTCTCCTTTCTCCCCCTCTCTACTCTCTCCTTTCTCCCCAACTCTCCTTCCTCCTCATCTCTCTCCTCTCCATTTCTCTCCTCTCCCCCTCTCCCTCTTCTCTCTCCTCTATCCCCCCTCTTCTCTTCCCCCATGTCTCTTCTCTCCCCCCTCTCCCCTCTCCTTTCTCCCCCCTCTCTCCTTTCTCCCCCATCTTTCTCCTCCCTCTCCTCTCTCCCCCTCCTCTCTCCCCCTCTCTCTTCTCTCCCCCTCTCTCCTCTCCCCCTCTCTCTTCTCTCCCCCTCTCTCCTCTCCCCTCTCCCCTCTCCCCCTCTCTCTTCTCTCCCCCTCTCCTCTCTCCCCCTCTTTTCTCCCCCTCTCCTCTCCCTCCTCTCCTCTTTTCTCTCCCTCTCTCTCCTTTCTCCCCCCTCTCTCCATTCTCCCCTTCTCTCCTTTCTCCTCACTATTCTCTCCTCTCTCCCCATCTCTTTCCTCCCCTCCCCCTCTTCTCTCCCCTCCCCCTCTTCTCTCCCCCTCTCCTCTCCCTCCTCTCCTCTCTTTCCTCTCCCTCCTCTCTCCCTTCTCCCCCTCTGTCCATTCTCCCCCTAACTCCTTTCTCCCCCTCTCTCCATTCTCCCCCTTCTCTCCTTTTTCCTCACTACTCTCTCCTCTCCCTCCTCTCTTCTCTCCCCTCTCTCCTCTCTCCCCATCTCTCCTCTCTTCCCATCTCTCTTCTCTCCTCCTCTCCCTCTTCTCTCTCCTCTCTCCCCCTCTTCTCTCTCCTTTCTCTTCCCCATCTCTCTTCTCTCCCCCTCTCCTTTCCTCTCTCCTCTCTCCCCCTCTCTTTCCTCCTCTCTGCTCTCCCACTCTCCCTCTCTTCTCCCCCTCTCCTCTCCTCTCCCCTCTCTCCTCTCCTCTCTCCCCTCTCGCCCCTCATCTCTCCCCTCTCGCCCCTCATCTCTCCCCTCACGCTCCTCATCTCTCCCCTCTCTCCTCTCTCCCCCGTCTCTCCTCTCTCACCCTCTCTCGTCTACCCCTCTCCTCACCTCTCTCACCCTTCCTCTCCTCTCTACTCTCTCCCTCCTCTCTTCTCTCTCCCTCCTCTCTTCTCTCTCCCTCCTCTCTTCACTCTCCCTCCTCTCTTCTCTCTTCCCCCCTCTCTTCTCTCTTCCCCCCTCTCTTCTCTCTTCCCCCCTCTCTTCTCTCCCCCCTCTCTTCTCTCTCCCCCTCTTTTCTCTCTCTCCCTCTCCTCTCTCACTCTCTCCCCCTCTTTTCTCTCTCTCCCTCTCCTCTCTCTCCCTCTCCTCTCTCACTCTCTCCCCCTACTCTCCCCCTACTCTCCCCTCTCCCCCTACTCTCCCCTTTCCCCCTACTTTCCCCTCTCCCCCTCTCTCCTCTCTCCCTCTGTCTCTCTCCCCCTCTCCTCTTCCTCCTCACTCCCCCTCTCCCTCTTCTCTCCCTCTTCTCTCCCTCTTCTCTTCCCCTCTTCTCTTCCCCTCTCCCTGTCCTCCCCCCTCTCCTCTCCTGTCTTCTCTCTCCCCCTCTGTCCTCTCCTGTCTTCTCTCTCCCCCTCTCTCCTCTCCCCCTCTTTCCTCCCCCTTTTATCTCCCCCTTTCCTCTCCCCCCTCTCCCTCTCCTCTCTCCCTTCTGCCCTTTCTCCCCCTCTCCTTTCTCCCCTTCTCTCCTCTCTTGCCCTCTCTCCTCTCTCCCCCTCCTCTCTCCTCTCTCCCCCTCACTCCTCTCTCCCCCTCTCTCCCCCTCTCCTTTCTCCCCCCTCTCCTTTCTCCCCCCTCTCCTTTCTCCTCTTTCCCCCTCTCTCTTCTCTCCCCCCTCTCTCCCCCTCTCCTCTCCTCTCCTCCCTCTCTCCCCCTCTCCTCTCCTCTCCCCCTCTCTCCATTCTCCCCCTTCTCTCCTTTCTCCTCAATACTCTCTCCTCTTCCCCCTCCTCTCTCCCACCTCTCTCTTTCCCCCCTCTCTCTCCCCATCTCCCTTTCCTCCCCTCCCCCTCTCCTCTCCTCTCCCTCCTCTCCTCTCCCTCCTCTCCTCTCTCCTTTCTCCCCTCTCCTTTCTCCCCCTCTCTCCATTCTCCCCCTTCTCTCCTTTCTCTTCACTACTCCTCTCCCCCCTCTCTTCTCTCACTCTCTCCTCTCTTCCCATCTTTCCTCCCCTTTCCCTCTTCTCTCCCCCTCTCCTCTCCCTCCTCTCTCTCCCCTCTCTCCTTTCTCCCCCTCTCTCCATTCTCCCCCTATCTCCTTTCTCCCCCCTCTCTCCATTCTCCCCCTACTCTCCTTTCTCCTCACTACTCTCTCCTCTCCCCTTTCCCCCCTCCTCTCCCCTCTCTCCCCTTTCCCCCCTCCTCTCCCTCTCTCCTCTCTCCCCCTCTCTCCTGTCTCCCCCTCTCCTCTCACTCCCCCTCTCTTCTCGCTCCCCCTCTCTTCTCTCTCCCCCTCTCTTCTCTATTCCCATCTCTCTCCTCTCTCCCCCTCTCCTCTCCATCTCCATCTCTCTCCTCTCCCCCTCTCCCTCTTCTCTCCCCCTCTCCCTCTTCTCTCACCTCTCTCCCCTCTCCTCTTTCCTCTCTCCCCCTCTTCTCTCTCCTCTCTTCTCTCCCCCTCTCTCCTCTCCCCCTCTCTCCTCTCCCCTCTCCTCTCTCCCCCTCTCTTTTCTCCCCCTCTCCCTCTTCCTCTCTCCCCCTCTCCTCTCCTCTCTCTCTTCTCCCCCTCTCCTCTCCTCTCTCTCTTCTCCCCCTCTCTCCATTCTCCCCTTCTCTCCTTTCTCCTCACTACTCTCTCCTCTCCTTTCCCCCCTCATCTCTCCCCATCTCTTTCCTCCCCTTTCCCTCTTCTCTCCCCCTCTCCTCTCCCTCCTCTCTCCTTTCTCCCCCTCTCTCCATTCTCCCCTATCTCCTTTCTCCCCCTTCTCTACTTTCTCCTTACTACTCCCTCTTCTCTCCCTCTCTCCCCCCCTCTCTCCTCTTTCCCCCTCCTCTCTCCTGTCTCCCCCTCTCTTCTCTCTCCCCATCCCTCTCCTCTCCCCCTCTCCCTCTTCTCTCCCCCTCTCCCTCTTCTCTCCCCCTCTTCTTTCTCCTCTCTCCCCCCTCTTCTCTCTCCTCTCCCCCCTCTTTTCTCTTATTTCCCTTCCCCATCTCTCTTCTCTCCCCCTCTCTTCTTTATCCCCCTCTCTCCTTTCTCCCCCCTCTCCTTTCTCCCCCCTCTCCATTCTCCTCTCCCCCTCTCCTCTCTTCCCTTCCCTCTCTTCTCTCCAACTCTCTCTTTCCTCCCCCTCTCTTCTCTCCCTCTCTCTTTCCTCCCCCTCTCTTCTCTCCCTCTCTCCTCTCCCTCTCTCCTCTCCCTCTCTCTTTCCTCCCCCTCTCCTCTCCTCTCTCCCCCTCTCTCTTTCCTACCCCTCTTGTCTCCCTCTCCTCTCCCCCCTCTTCACTCCTCTCTCCCCTCCCCTCTCCCCTCCCCTCCCCTCTCCCCTCCCCTCTCCTCTCTCCCCTCTCCTCTCTCCCCTCCCCTCTCCCCCCTCCTCTCTCCCCCTCTCTCTCCCCCCTCTTCTCTCCCCCTCCTCTCTTCTCTCTTCCCCTCTCTCTTCTCTTCCCCCCTCTGTTCTCTCCCCCTCTCATCTCTCTCTTCTCTCTCTCCCCTCTTTTCTTTCTCCCTCTCTCCCCTCTCTCTCCATTCTCCCCTCTCTCTCCATTCTCCCCTCTCTCTCCATTCTCCCCCTCTCTCCTTTCTCCCTCTCCTTTCTCCTCTCCCCCTCTCTCTCCCTTTCCTCTCTCCTCCTCTCCCTTTTCTCACCCCCTCTCCTCTCTTCTCCCCCCTATCCTCTCTTCTCCCCCTCTCTCCATTCTCCCCTTCTCTCCTTTCTCCTCACTACTCTCTCTTCTCTCCTCTCTCCCACCTCTTTCCTCCATCATCTCTCCCCCATCTCTCCTCTCTCCCCCTCTCTCCTCTCTCCCCATCTCTTTCCGCCCCTCTCCCTCTACTCTCCCTTCTCCCCCTGTCTCCATTCTCCCCTATCTCCTTTCTCCCCCCTCTCACCATTCCCCTTCTCTCTTTTCTCCTCACTACTCTCACCTCTCCCCCCTTTCTTCTCTCCCCCTCTCTCCTCTCCCCATCTCTTTCCTCTCTCTCCTCTCTCCCTCTTCTCTCTCCCCCTCTCCCCATCTTCTCTCACCCTCTTCTCTATCATTTCTCTTCGCCCATCTCTCTTCTTTATTCCCCCTCTCCTTTCTCCCCCTCTTCTTTCTCCTCTCTCCCCCCTCCTCTCACCCCCTCTCTTTTCTCCCCCTCTTCTCTCCTCTCCTCTCCCTCTCCCCTCTCTCCCTCTCCCCTCTCTCCCCATCTCTCCTCTCTCCCCCTCTCTCGTCTCCCCCTCTCCTCTGTCTCCTCTCTCCCCCTTTCTCTCCTCTCTTCTGTCTCCCTCCTCTTCTCTCTTCCTTCTCTCTTCTCTTCCCCCCTCTCTTCTCTCCCTCTCTCATCTCCCTCGTTTCTCTCTCCCCCTCTCTTCTCTCCCCCCTCTTTTCTCTCCCCCCACTTTTCTCTCTCCTCTCTCCCCCTCTCCCCTTACTCTCCCATCTTCCCCTACTCTCCCCTCTCCCCCTACTCTCCCTTCTCCTCTCTCCCCCGTCTCTCCTCTCTCACCCTCTCTCGTCTACCCCTCTCCTCTCCTCTCTCACCCTTCCTCTCCTCTCTACTCTCTCCCTCCTCTCTTCTCTCTCCCTCCTCTCTTCTCTCTCCCTCCTCTCTTCACTCTCCCTTCTCTCTTCTCTCTTCCCCCCTCTCTTCTCTCTTCCCCCCTCTCTTCTCTCTTCCCCCCTCTCTTCTCTCCCCCCTCTCTTCTCTCTCCCCCTCTTTTCTCTCTCTCCCTCTCTTCTCTCTCCCCCTCTTTTCTCTCTCTCCCTCTCCTCTCTCACTCTCTCCCCCTCTTTTCTCTCTCTCCCTCTCCTCTCTCACTCTCTCCCCCTACTCTCCCCTCTCCCCTTACTCTCCTTTCTCCCCTCTCCCCCTACTCTCCCCTACTCTCCACTCTCCCCTTTCCCCCTCTCCCCCTCTGTCTCTCTCCCCCTCTCCTCTTCCTCCTCACTCCCCCTCTCCCTCTTCTCTCCCTCTTCTCTTCCCCTCTCCCTGTCCTCCCCCCTCTCCTCTCCTGTCTTCTCTCTCCCCCTCTCTCCTCTCCCCCCTCTTTCCTCTCCCCCCTTTCCTCCCCCTGTCCTCTCCCCCCTCTCCCTCTCCTCTCTCCCTTCTGCCCTTTCTCCCCCTCTCCTTTCTCCCCTTCTCTCCTCTCTTGCCCTCTCTCCTCTCTCCCCCTCCTCTCTCCTCTCTCCCCCTCACTCCTCTCTCCCCCTCTCCCTCTTCTCTCCCCCTCTCTTCTCCATCCTCTCTCCCCCCTCTCCTTTCTCCCCCCTCTCCTTTCTCCCCCCTCTCCTTTCTCCCCCTCTCTCCTTTCTCACCCCTCTCATTTCTCCCCCCTCTCCTTTCTCCTCTTTCCCCCTCTCTCTTCTCTCCCCCCTCTCTCCCCCTCGCCTCTCCTCTCCCCCTCTCCTCTCCTCTCCCCCTCTCTCCATTCTCCCCTTCTCTCCTTTCTCCTCAATACTCTCTCCTCTTCCCCCTCCTCTCTCCCACCTCTCTCTTTCCCCCCTCTCTCTCCCCATCTCCCTTTCCTCCCCTCCCCCTCTCCTCTCCTCTCTCCTTTCTCCCCCTCTCTCCATTCTCCCCCTTCTCTCCTTTCTCTTCACTACTCCTCTCCCCCCTCTCTTCTCTCACTCTCTCCTCTCTCCCCATCTTTCCTCCCCTTTCCCTCTTCTCTCCCCCTCTCCTCTCCCTCCTCTCTCTCCCCTCTCTCCTTTCTCCCCCTCTCTCCATTCTCCCCCTATCTCCTTTCTCCCCCCTCTCTCCATTCTCCCCCTACTCTCCTTTCTCCTCACTACTCTCTCCTCTTCCCTTTCCCCCCTCTATTCCCCTCTCTCCCCTTGCCCCCCTCCTCTCCCTCTCTCCTCTCTCCCCCTCTCTCCTGTCTCCCCCTCTCTTCTCACTCCCCCTCTCTTCTCGCTCCCCCTCTCTTCTCTCTCTCCCTCTCTTCTCTATCCCCATCTCTCTCCTCTCTCCCCCTCTCCTCTCCATCTCCATCTCTCTCCTCTCCCCCTCTCCCTCTTCTCTCCCCCTCTCCCTCTTCTCTCACCTCTCTCCCCTCTCCTCTTTCCTCTCTCCCTTCTCTTCTCTCCCCCTCTCTCCTCTCCCCCTCTCTCCTCTCCTCTCTCCCCCTCTCCTCTCTCCCCCTCTCTTTTCTCCCCCTCTCCCTCTTCTCTCTTCCTCTCTCCCCCTCTCCTCTCCTCTCTCTCTTCTCCCCCTCTCTCCATTCTCCCCCTTCTCTCCTTTCTCCTCACTACTCTCTCCTCTCCTTTCCCCCCTCATCTCTCCCCATCTCTTTCCTCCCCTTTCCCTCTTCTCTCCCCCTCTCCTCTCCCTCCTCTCTCCCCCTCTCTCCTTTCTCCCCCTCTCTCCATTCTCCCCTATCTCCTTTCTCCCCCTTCTCTACTTTCTCCTTACTACTCCCTCTTCTCTCCCCCCCTCTCTCCTCTTTCCCCCTCCTCTCTCCTGTCTCCCCCTCTCTTCTCTCTCCCCATCCCTCTCCTCTCCCCCTCTCCCTCTTCTCTCCCCCTCTCCCTCTTCTCTCCCCCTCTTCTTTCTCCTCTCTCCCCCCTCTTCTCTCTCCTCTCCCCCCTCTTTTCTCTTATTTCCCTTCCCCATCTCTCTTCTCTCCCCCTCTCTTCTTTCTCCCCCTCTCTCCTTTCTCCCCCTCTCCATTCTCCTCTCTCCTCTCCTCTCTTCCCTTCCCTCTCTTCTCTTTCCTCCCCCTCTCTTCTCTCCCTCTCTCTTTCCTCCCCCTCTCTTCTCTCCCTCTCTCCTCTCCCTCTCTCCTCTCCTCTCTCTTTCCTCCCCCTCTCTTCTCCCCCTCTCCTCTCCTCTCTCCCCCTCTCTCTTTCCTACCCCTCTCTCTTTCCTACCCCTCTCTCTTTCCTACCCCTCTTGTCTCCCTCTCCTCTCTCCCCTCCCCTCTCCCCTCCCCTCTCCTCTCTCCCCTCTCCCCCCTCCTCTCTCCCCCTCTCTCGATCTCCCCCTCTCTCCCCCCCTCTTCTCTCCCCCTCCTCTCTTCTCTCTTCCCCTCTCTCTTCTCTCTTCCCCTCTCTCTTCTCTCTTCCCCTCTCTCTTCTCTTCCCCCCTCTCTTCTCTCCCGCTCTCATCTCTCTCTTCTCTCTCTCCCCTCTTTTCTTTCTCCCTCTCTCCCGCTCTCCCCTCTCTCTCCATTCTCCCCCTCTCTCCTTTCTCCTCTCCCCCCTCTCTCTCCCTTTCCTCTCTCCTCCTCTCCCTTTTCTCTCTCCTCCTCTCCCTTTTCTCACCCCCTCTCCTCTCTTCTCCCCCTATCCTCTCTTCTCCCCCCTCTCTCCATTCTCCCCTTCTCTCCTTTCTCCTCACTACTCTCTCTTCTCTCCTCTCTCCCACCTCTTTCCTCCCTCATCTCTCCCCCATCTCTCCTCTCTCCCCCTCTCTCCTCTCTCCCCATCTCTTTCCTCCCCTCTCCCTCTACTCTCCCTTCTCCCCCTGTCTCCATTCTCCCCTATCTCCTTTCTCCCCCCTCTCACCATTCCCCTTCTCTCTTTTCTCCTCACTACTCTCACCTCTCCCCCCTTTCTTCTCTCCCCCTCTCTCCTCTCTCCCCATCTCTTTCCTCTCTCTCCTCTCTCCCTCTTCTCTCTCCCCCTCTCCCCCATCTTCTCTCACCCTCTTCTCTATAATTTCTCTTCGCCCATCTCTCTTCTTTCTTCCCCCTCTCCTTTCTCCCCCTCTTCTTTCTCCTCTCTCCCCCTCCTCTCACCCCCTCTCTCTTTTCTCCCCCTCTTCTCTCCTCTCCTCTCCCTCTCTCCCCATCTCTCCTCTCTCCCCCTCTCTCGTCTCCCCCTCTCCTCTGTCTCCTCTCTCCCCCTTTCTCTCCTCTCTTCCTTCTCTCTTCTCTTCCCCCCTCTCTTCTCTCCCCTCTCATCTCCCTCGTTTCTCTCTCCCCCTCTCTTCTCTCCCCCCTCTCTTCTCTCCCCCACTTTTCTCTCTCCTCTCTCCCCTCTCCCCCTACTCTCCTCCCCTTCCTCCCCCTCCCCTTCTCTCCCCTTTCTCTCCTCTCTCCTCCTCTCCTCTCTTTTCTCTCTCCTCTCTCCCCCCTCTTTCATCCCCCTCTCCCTCTTCTCTCACGCCCCTCTCCCTGTCCTCTCCCCCTCTCTTCTCTCTCCTCTCCTCTCTCCCTTCTTCCCCTCTCTTTTCTCCCCCCTCTCCATTCTCCCCCTTCCTCTCCTCTCTCCCCCACTCTCCCTTCTCTTCCCTCCCCCTCTCTCCCTCCTCTCCCCTCTCCCTCTCTCCCCTCCCCCTCTCTCCATCCTCTCCCCTCCCCCCTCCTGTTTTAGAACTAGCCAAGGAGGACGAGTTTGAAACTCGTTTAGTAGGGGACTCCATAGTGAGGCACCAATCCGAAGAGTTCTGTGGCCGTTCTTCAAATGGCCGCAGAAGGTGCTATATGTATAGAGGTGCCGGACTCGATGACATCGCCGAGTCCTGTAACAATGTCACAAAAGAAGCGGACGCAATTACGGTATTCATAATCCACGCCGGTACGAATGACGTCGAATCAACTCGATTGGAAGAACTCAACGAAAAGTACCGGAGTACAATCAGGAAATTTAAAGAAAAGGTTCCCGGGAAAAACCTTGTCATTTCAGGGATCCTTCCCAGATTCCAGAGAAGGGGAAGATATTTCGACATAGACAGATTCTACGACAAAGCATTCAATGCAAACAACAGAGTAAAATCCCTCTGTGAAAAGGAAAAAGTACACTTTGTCAATTTCTGGGACAACTTCTACTTCGATAAAACTCTTTTTGAGGAAGACAGTCTCCACTTGAATGTGGCCGGAGTAGTAAGGTTAGGTAGGCTGCTCAACAATAACCTGACCGACATCAGAAGAAAAAACTCCTCAGTGGAGCCCCCTTCAACACCCCAGTAATAGAGCAAAACAGAAAAGTGGCAGATATTAATCTATGTTACGTTAATGCTCGCAGCGTGCGAAACAAGTTCGAAGATCTGGAGATTCTCGGAGCGACAGGTAACTATCACATGATAGGAGTAACAGAGACATGGTTGGACACATCAAGTTGAGATTTCATCGCGGAATACTGTTTGCCAGGCTACACAATTTTCAGCTGCGAAAGAGAAAATAGAACAGGTGGCGGAGTAATCTTGTATGTCCCTAACTCCCTCCAATCATCACTGTTAAAAACAGAGACAGTAACAAATGTTGATATATTGTTTGTTGAAATAAGAACTAATTGCAGTAAATCTAAAGTAATAATTGGACTTGTTTATAGACCACCAGGTCAGCTACTAGTAAATGACAAAAAATTATTTGATTTAATCGTAGAAACTAACCAACGCTGCGAGACAGTCATCATGGGAGACTTTAACTTACCGGTGAAGAGATGGGGTGAAGATTTGAGTTCGCATACAGGACGAGACTTGTCTAGTAACTTACTGGAAAGTGGCTTCCACCAAGGCGTAAACAGCCCTACCCAAGGAGATAATATCCTTGACCTAATATTTTCTACAACAGAAAATCTTGTAAACAAAGTAAATATCGGCCCAATATTCAGCACTAGCAATCATCGTACCATCACATTCAAAATTAAAATGGAAGCCAATTTATCAAAGACCAGCAAAGAAAAGTACCCGACTCCGTAGAGCTAATTTCAATAGACTCCGATCATTACTAAAAAAACTTAGACTGGAGTACAACATTGAACGAGATTGATATTGATAAAGCGTGGCAAAACTTCACCACAAACCTAAACAATGCTGTAAATCTCTGTGTTCCCTATTGTGAGAGACATCTGGCAACAAATAAACCAAAGTGGTGGAATAGGGAAATTAGTAACAACCTCTCTTGTAAAAAGAGTGCATACAAAAAGTATTTATCAACTAAAAGCCAAGACGACAAACTAACACTAGACAGAATTCGTCACGAAACCAAAACACTGATAAAGCGTAGTAAGAAAGATCTTGAAGAGTATATTGCTGAGGCAAGCAAGTCGAACCCTAAAGAATTCTATAGTTATGTGAATAAGAAGAAAACGCTTACCTGCGGCATTGGATCATTAAATGACGATGAAGGAAAACATACGGATGATGAAAATGAGGTGGCCTCAATCCTTAATAATTTTTTTGCATCCGTCTTCACAGACGAAGATTGCTCAGTGTATCAGCCACCAGAACATAAAATGTCCCAAAACGTTTTAAATCAACTCATAATTACCGAAAGGGATGTCGTACAAGTGGTTGATAAGCTCAAAATAAAGCCCCGGGACCTGACAAAATTTCACATAGAGTTCTGCGAGAAGTCAAAAATCAAATCGGTAAACCCTTGTGCATCCTCTTCAACAAATCATTAGCACTTGGTAAAGTCCCATCAGATTGGAAATGTGCTAACGTAACACCAATATTCAAGAAAGGGGACAAATCACAACCAGGCAACTACAGACCGATTAGCCTGACATCGATTGTGTGCAAACTGCTAGAGACAATTATCCGTGACAGTATAGCAAAATTTTTAGAAGAAAATAAAATTATAAAAGATTCGCAACATGGCTTCTGTAGCAAACGCTCATGTCTAACTAATCTCCTTGACTTCTTTCATGACGTCTTGAACAAATACGAGGAATGTAGATCTGTTGATATAATCTATCTAGATTTTCAGAAGACGTTCGATAAAGTCCCCCACAAACGATTGCACAACAAATTAAAAACGCACAGTATTTCTGGCAATATCCACAACTGGATTAAAGATTGGCTCTCAGAGCAAAAACAGAGGGTCGTAATTAACGGGGCATCATCTAGCTGGCTCAACGCTAAAAGTGGCGTACCGCAAGGATCAGTTTTGGGACCCGTCTTGTTCTTAATATATATAAATGATCTAGATAACGGCCTCCTCTGCAAAGTATTAAAATTTGCTGATGACAAAAAAATTGCCGGTAAAGTAACAACCACCGAAGAGAAAGAAACTCTACAATCCAATCTAGATAAATTATCAAGATGGGCTAGCAAGTGGCAAATGAAATTTAATATTAACAAATGTAAAGTCATGCACATTGGAGGTAACAATGATCACATCCTAGCAAATGAATGGCGAAATACTGGATTCAGTAACAAAAGAAAAAGATCTAGGAGTTTTAATATCAAATGACTTGAAGCCAAGTCAACATTGCTCAGAAGTTGTTAAAACAGCAAACAAATTAGTTGACTTCATCGGAAGAGTCTTCGAAAATAAATCAGAAAAAATATTGCTAAACCTCTGTAATTCCTTGGTCCGTCCCCATCTCGAAAACTGTGTACAATTTTGGTCCCCATACTACCAGAAATATATTTACAAACTAGAAAGAGTGCAACGGAGAGTGACCAAAATGATACCAAGGCTGAGAAATCTGCTGTATGAAGAAAGACTCAAAAGTCTAAACTTATTTTCACTTTCAAAAAGAAGAATGCGAGGAGATTTGATTGAGGTTTTTAAAATATTCAAAGGCTCTGACAACATTAATGTCAAAGATTACTTCTTATTAGGCCAATCAAATACAATAAGACGCCACGATTTCAAAGTAATTGGCAAAAGATTCTCTACGAACGAAAGTAAGCACTTCTTCTTTAACCGGGTTGTTAACGTGTGAAATTTGTTACCTTCCACTGTCGTTGAAAGTAACATAACATTTAAAAATCGCTTAGATAAATACTTGGAATCTAATCCGCAAATAAAATATTATCCTTTGCAATAAAAGATATGACAACCAGACATGTAATCGCAATTGGATTAATTGGATAGGATAGTGATAGCAGTAGTGTTAGTTCATCTTCTATCGCCTAGTTGCCCTGTTTCCTTAACTGTAGTGTAGTTTAGTTAACACAAACAGCCTTGTTAGGGCCAGTAGGCCTCCTGCTGTTGTTTGTTCTTCCTTTGTGTTCCTCTCCCCTCCCCCTCTTTCCCTCCTCTCCCCTTCCCCTCTCTCCCTCCTCTCCCCTCCCCCTCTCTGGTTTGAATGGGTAATGTATGGTTATTATTACGGAATATATTGGTATTAAGTCTCTCCTTTCTCCCCTTCCCCCTCTCTTTCCTCCCCCTTCTTTTCCCCCATGTCTCTTCTCTCTCCTTTCTCTTCCCCCATGTCTCTTCTCTCCCCTTTCACTTCCCCCATGTCTCTTCTCCCCCCTCTCCTTTCTCCTCCTTCTCCTTTCTCCCCCTCTCTCCTCCCCCATCTCTCTTCTCTCCCCTCTCTTCTTTCTCCCCCTCTCTCCTTTCTCCCCCTCTCCCTCTTCTCTCCTCTACTCTTTCCCCCATCTTCTCTCTTCCCTTCCCACCCTCTCTTCTCTCCCCCCTCTCATCTCTCCCCTCTTTTCTCTCCCCCTTTTCTCCTCTCTCTCTCTCTCCCCCCACTCTTCCCTCTCACTCTCCCCCTTCTCTTTCTCTCTCTCTCCAGGTATTTATTGATGGCACTTTGGAGGAGCCCTGCACTGCCTATTGTGCACGCTGAGGTTCCTCTCCATTTCAGGTTGTGTGGGGGTGAGATTGGGGCTGGGGCAGAGACTCCAAGAACGGTTTGGAGTTTGCATGTCCAGGTTCCTTTCCATTTCAGGTTCTGTGGGATGGGGGCTGGGGCAGAGACTCCAAGAACAGTTTGGAGTTTGAATGTACAGGTTCCTCTCCATTTCGGGTTCTGTGGGATTGGGGTGGAGAACTCCAAGAACTGTTTGGAGTCAACAGAATGTGGCAAGTGGCCCTTGGTGGTAAATGGAGACCTTACAGTACACGAGATGTGAGGGGTGACTCGTCATCCAGGAGGAGCCAAGATAAGAGGGAGGGAGGGAGGTGGGGTGGATGGGAGTGGAGTATGTGGGGATGGAATAGGCGGGAGTGGTTTCTATCCCTTTGTGTTTTGTCTACCTCCCTTGTGAGGGGGGAAAAGCCTTATCCTGTGGCTCGCTTCCAGTACACCCCATAATGGCTTGGAAAGCATGTTTAGAACCTAAAGGCCTGTCTACACGAGCGGGCCTGATCGGCGGGTTTGCCCGTTAACGGGCAAATTCTCGCGGGCCTGCCCGTGAATGTTGTCCACACGACCGAAGTGATGAACAGCTGGGCCTGCCCGACGATGTTGCCAGTAGCGGGTGGAGTGCTGTACGAGAACCATGGTGCCTAGCATTGTCGGTGGCTCACTAGAGTTATCCTGGGCTGCCATCGTTAAATGTTCACTGTGCTACTATGCCGTGGAATGTGGGATGAAGGCCCGCTGTGGGTTCACGATATTATCTTGCGTCTGGCAGGGTAGAAACTCCAGCTACCGGGCACCAGCTCAGTGATTTCGCTCGGCGGCCTTTCGGGCAATTTGATCGTTTGCCCGTCAAATATGCCCGTTAACGGGCAAGCCCGCCGATCAGGCCCGCTCGTGTAGACAGGCCTTCAAACAGCTACATTGGTAATGAAAACATGAAGATAAAGCATTTTGTTAATTTATTTTATTCTACATAATAGTATAGTACCCATATTATTATTTTCCTCTATCTTTTCAAGCAGAACTCCCTCAGGGTTAAGGCTAAGGCTTCAAACCCCCCCCCCCTTTTTTTTGTTTTTTTCCCCTCCAAAACAGGTTCCTGGTTTTGCAGGTAGAATTGTCTGTTGGCTAACTGGCTGTCAGTGGACATACTGTTTCTATTCTTGAAATAATTCCATAGGAACATTTTTTGCAGGCTGATCAGACATATGTTATAATAGTTTATTAATTTTATTTTCAGGCAGCTGCAGAACGCCAAATAATCTTACTCTTAGAAATGGTGAATGCACGGGCCCTGAAGAACACACGATTGCTATATGCAATTCAGCAGTCTGGTGACAGGCAAGCTACAAGTGAAGAAGGTATAGAAGAGATTGGGGTTGAATCTGCCCTTGACATCCCTTCCACAAATTGTAGATCTGGAAGAGAGGCTGAAAGATGAGGCCTTCAAGCGAAATCTAGTGAGTGAGCTTTGCTGAAATTCTTACCTGTGCAATTGCATGACCAGAGATGCAAGCTTTTATCAAACACACATTTAATTGTAGAGAATGTCTACATTTCCACATCCCAAATTAGTTTTGTTAAGTACCTGTCAAGGTGTGTCAGACAGAGTTTGTTCCGTGCCTGTCAAATGGTTTTTCTCTCGTCCCAGACATGCAATGACCGTTGTAAAAATTGCAGTGTACATGCCAACATGTGGGACAGTAACCAAAATGTGCCTTTCAAAGTCAGTTTTGTGCCTGATATAGTCCTTGACCATGTTGACAAGTGCCTTAATTAAGGCTTGCATTTCTGAATGTACTTCACATCACATTTTGTTATTAATGACGTACATGTACATTCCTACACTTTTGTTAAGTAAAGAAATTGCATTAGTATTTAGGTATTATTAGGTATTAGTATTTAGGTCCACAGTAGGCATGACTTTCAATGTCCCAATTTTTCTAATGCAGTGTTGTCGTAGACAATAAAAAAGCCTAATTTTTATATGTGATGCTTACATCGTTAATGCTGATACAAGTAAATGATTTGTTTAATTTCTAGGTTACAAACCTGAGCATCCTTAGAGGAGCCAATACCACCTAAGCATCCTTGGAGGAGCCAATACCACCTAAGCAGCGAAGAGGATGCTAAAACTTGCTCTCCAATTTAACTGGATAGGGAGGGGGGAAAAGTCAAGTTTCAAGGTTCTTCTGAGTGATGTAGTATTATGTAAGTTCCACTTTTTCCTACATGTCCTATTAGCTGTGAATATTCTTTTCATATACAGAGCCTGTGCAGACGACATCATCCATTGTTACTCCTGTATTTGGATGACATTTGCTGGGTGGCACAACAAGTAACTTGTTGCCATAAATGCTTCGTACTGGTTAGGCTGTCAACTCTAAACCCTAGACTTGAAAATTTATGCAAAATGTGTGAATCTTGAAAATATTCTCACTCCACAAAATGCTCACATTGAAATTTTTTTTTTACCTGTAATTACCATTTCTCAGGCCAAGCATTGGTGGTCTAAATTCACCACAACATTACTGTACAGTATGTCCTATTGGTGATTTTACCATGCCTTTTCAGTGTATGCAGCCTAGTCATTACCAGTTCATGTACCGTAGTTGCAAAATAACATGTTCTGGTCATGTTGGCAAATACCTTTAGATAAAGTATTATGGACTACACGTATTCATTGGTTTATTTCATGAGTTATACAAAAAAAAAAAAAAATCCACATCTTTTGCCACAGCTGATAAGGTGGAGACAGTAATAAAGGATTGGCTGCACCATGCGGGCAACTGTTCTGGAGGAAGAGAGGCTAAACTATGTGAACGGGAGGAAGAAAGACAGAGAAAAGTAGAGAAAAAGGAAAGGAAGGCAGGAAAAAAGACTGTGGGAACTGGAGAATGCTGCCGTGGTTGGTAGAGAATGGTAACAGTGAGCACCTTGGCACAAATATAGTAAGTGTAGTTACATGGACATATCCTGCCCACCATTTCAAATGTCCCAGAATCGAATGCATGGGTAATGGTTATGCTGAACAGTACAGCATGCATGAAATCTGACTCAATCTCCAGTTTCGGAGGACATGCACTTGACTTCTTTCAAAAATTAGTTGTTACTAGGCATCCAAAGCATATTTTTGCAAAATAAATGTTTCAATTTTGAAAGGTTAGGTCAAGATGTTTTTTGTATATTCAATTACAAGTTTATTTATTTTTATTTTATTTATTTATTTATCTACTTTTTTAGATACTTATCAAAATGTTAAATTTAAAAGTGCATATTTTGCTCCCCAATTAACTCGTTCCTTCCACCGTCTCAGGGCGTCTTTCACTTGCAACTTGTTAGCCTGGTTGGTTGCCATGATCATTTCTTACGTGGGTCACTCCACACTGAACTGTATTAATGAGTTACATAAGGTGTAGAATTGTAATCTGAGTTTTCCAAAATTTTTAGTTTTAAGTTAAGATAAATCAAGTCATCATTTTGTTTTGATCACCTCTCGAACACTGGTGGAAAGTCCACATTGTGGATGTAACATGGATACCAAAACAGGCTCAGTTAATAGATATTTATATCTTTTTCAAGGCCAAATCTTCCTGATGACTTGATTTTGACCTAAGAATGATATACAAAAATACATCTAATTTATGATGAGAACTTCACCAGTCAGGGAAGTTATCTATCCTTTGTCCATTTTCTTCCAGTGATACTGAATATTCTATTCGTGCTTGTGATTGTAAATCAGGTAAATTATGCAATAGTAAATTTGCTCAAGGTCAGAAAAAGGGGCTCATCACTTGTTACTGTTTTGTCATAGAACAAAAGATTATGCATTCTGTATGTAACTTGTATCTTGTGGATGTAACATGGACACATGTCATAATAGACATTTGACTGAACTATTGATGAAATATTTATTCTAAATGCTTTGCCCTGATGAATCTGGTATTATCCAGTGCAAATGAGTCAGAATGTAATCCATTGTTACCAGTTTTCCCTAGAAATTGCTGGAGAGCTGTATTTTGACTCTCCATAGTTTGATTTCAGGAGAGTTGTCACTCTCCATCAAAGGCAGTGGTTCCCAAAATTTTTTTTTTTTACAGTTTTACAACTATACCTACTAAGTTAACCTTAATCCTAAAGCCGGGTACCGCAATGTTTTCTAAATTTTATTTTATTTATTTTTTATTCTATTTATTCATTTTTTTTTTTTTTTTGACGCAGCCCGAAGGGATTTCTCCCCGTCCTCGCCTTATATGCAAAGGGGGACAGAGAGGGGGGGTCACCGATTAAATGAAGCGGCCTTGCTGTGGATGTACTGTGTCTTGCGACACTGCTTCTGACCCAGGGCGGTGGGCAGGGTGCAGGGATGACCCGTCATCCAGGAGGTGCTCAGATGAGAGGGAGGGTGGGAGGGGTGTGGAGTGTATTTAGGGATGAAATGGGTGGGAGTGTTTTTATGCCTTTCCCTTTCTGGCTACCTCCCTTGGAAGGGGGAAAAAGCCTTGGTATATGTATGTATTTATTTTTTTGTCACCCCTCCATTACCCCCAAAAATTTGTTACCACCCCCTGGGGGGGTAATTTACCCCCAGTTTGGGAACCACTGATCTAAGACAAATGCAAAGGAAATTCTGTTGACAGCTCTCCTGAGGGCAGTTTTAAGGGAGTGATGGGGACTGAGAGTGATCACTCCCTATAAATGTAAAAGCCTAGAAATTGAAACATGTTTCCTTCCTACAAATTTGTAGGCACCAATTGACAAATTGAAGGTGCTTTCTATCAATCAAGTCCTTTGCAACATTGACTTTTTCAATGACCAAACAGGTTTAGTTTAATGCACTTCTTTTGTTGATTATTGGATGCAGCATGCATCATTTTGTTGTCAGTTGTAGTCTTCTGAGAGATTTTGTGGTTTGTCATCATATGGACATAAACAATGAGCTGCAGCAGGTCTGTGGAACATAGTCAATTATCAATATGGCACACCTCAAGAAACTGCAAGGGACAAATTTTTACAGTGAGATTAACGAGTATAATAGGGACTCGGGAATGTTGAACATAACAGAAATGCTGATATTCTGTGAGTTACTCCACTCTAAACTTTTGATATGCAATGGTGGAAAAATTATTCTAAGCCGGAATATATTTTCAGTTTTTTGCAGTAAATTCAGTATTTTCATTCCAAATTTTTCCAAGTTTTCAAACAGCAGGACACTCTATTTGAATGCTTTTGTGTTGGCACTATGTATCTTCGCTAACCACTGAATTGCAGTTGTCGATCATGGCAAGATAAAAAAAAAAAGCACATTGTATTATACCAATTTTTGAAGGAGTATATTTTTCAGGACCTACACTCCAACCGTAGCTACATGTACAATTAGTATTGAATGCCCCCCAAATATTACCCAGGTTATTACTCTCTCTTCCTGAATCTCCATACTTTTGTATCAAAATATTTGTTGCCAGAACCCTGCTCAATTTGCCAGGAAGTCAGTGTTATTCAATGTAAACAGCCAGATACTCAGGTTTTATAGATTTATACATTGTATAACCTTAATTGAATACAGCATATAATGGTGCATGCAATTTCATGTGTTCTACTGTTTCGAGCAATAAAGTTATATTTTTGTGAAAAATGCTACTTATATAAATTGTGTTTTAATGCTACCTAGCTCAACAGCATGCTGTAGCCTTCACACAATGTTCCAAGGAACAATATAAAATTCGCATGAGGATTTTGAGCTGTTCCATGAGCATCAAAACGGATTGAATTTACATTCCCACAGTCAAACATCAATTCAAACAAGTTTGTCAAACATTTCCACGGTCAAACATCACTTCAAACACGTTTGACAAACATGATTGACAAACGGTTTGTCAAACATTCTCACGGTCAAACATCACTTGTTCAAACATTCCCACGGAGTCCATTTTCTATATCGGAAAATGGACCCCGGGGTCCATTTTCTATGGCGGGAAATGGACACCGGGGGGGGGTCCATATTATATAGTGGAAAGTGGACCCCGGAGTCCATGTTCTATAGTGGGAAATGGACCCTGGGGGGGTCCATATTCTACAGTGGAAAGTGGACCCCAGAGTCCCTTTTCTATAGTGGAAAATGGACCCTGGGGGTCCATATTCTATAGTGGAAAGTGGACCTCGGAGTCCATTTTCTATAGCGGGAAATGGACCCTGGGGGGGTCCAAATTCTATAGTGGAAAGTGGACCCCGGAGTCCATTTTCTATAGTGGAAAATGGACCCTGAGGGGGTCCATAGTCTATAGTGGAAAGTGGACCTCGTAGTCCATTTTCTATAGCAGAAAATGGACCCCGGGGGTCCATATTCTATAGTGGAAAGTGGACCCCGGAGTCCATTTTCTATAGCGGGAAATAGACCCTGAGGGGTTCATATTCTATAGTGGAAAGTGGACCCGGAGTCCATTTTCTATAGCGGAAAGTGGATCCCGGAAAATGAAAGAAATTTCTAGCCCATCTCTTCAATATTTCCTTGGTAATATTTTTGGATGCAGCAATAATGTCTTCTTTATAATATCATGATATAGAAAAACAAAGTAAAATAAAATTTTATGATATAAAAATACGGAGTCAGAACACTTATCGCTTCAGTTTAGAAGTTTACGAAGACCTTGCTGTCAAGACTTCACATCGAAGAGAGTACCAGGAAGGATGGGTGAGAAATAAGGCAGGAAATTGCTGTAATAGAACAGGGAGGGGCAAGACGAAGAGGAAAAAATGGAAATAAGGAAGAGAAGAATTTTGAAGTGTTAGAGGGGGACGACGGAAGGGATTTGCTATTGTTATTTGTCACCATGGTAAATGAGTAGTACTGGCTTCAGAGGAGCAACATGGAACCAATTCCCGTAGCTCTGATGTTAGTTAGAGGGCAGGATAGATAAGATGGGGTACAGCACGGGAGGGGGGGATTTGGGGGTTTAGTGTATGGAAAGAATGAAATGGAAGGAAGTTAGAGTTACAATAGGTGTGGGGCAGACCCACTTGCTCGGTTAGTTTAATAGTCTCGTGGACTGCTAGTTATGTTTGTAATTTGAATAGTAAGTTAGAGGGCAGGATAGATATGTTTTGGAAAGAAATTAAGACCAGAAGAGGAGGCCAATCAAATAGAGAAGAAAAGGTAAAAGGTGCAGATGGAGAGATGATAATGGAAGAGAAGGCAGTAAGAGGAAGATGGGTAGAGTATTTTAGAGTTCCTAAATGTGAAGGAGGATAAGGAGGGAAAGGTCGATGCCGTGGTAAGCGCCAAGAAAATGACAGTGATGAGTGAAGAAAATGGAGGAGAAATAAGGAAAGATGAGGTGAAGGCAGTTGTTAAGATGACGAGGGCAGGTAAGGCACCTGGGTTGCATGGGTGTCATGGAGAATGTCTAAAAAAAGGGAGGTACAGTGATGGTGGACTGGGTAGTTGAGGTTATCTAATGTTTGTTTAAGAGAGGGTAGAGTGCCAGAGAACTGGAGGAGTGCCTGTATAGTTCCACTTTACGAGAGAAAGGGGGACAAGTGTGAGTGTAGTAGTTTCAGAGGTATCAGCTTGTTGAGTGTAGTTGGGAAGGCTTATGGGAGGGTCTTGATTGAGAGGATTAGGAGAGGAAGAGAGGGAGTAATTGGTGAGGAACAGTGTTGGTTTAGGACAGGTAGGGGTTGAGTGAATCAGATTTTTTGTGGTAAGAGAGATGTGAGAAAGCTTTAGAATAAGGTAAGGATGTTTTTTTGGGCTTTTATGGATTTGGGAAAGGTGTATGACAGGGTAAACAGGAAGGCACTGTGTGGGAAGTATTGCAGATATATGAGATAGGAGGAAAGCTTTTAAGAGCAGGACTTGTGTTATAATTGGAAATGGGTCAGTGAGTGAATGGTTTGAGGTAAAGGTGGGACTTTGTCAGGGATGTGTTCTGTCACCTTGGCTGTTCAATTTATACAGGGATGGGGTGGTGCAAGAGGTAAATGCAAGGGTAGTGGGTCGGGGATTGGAGATGATTAAAGAAAATGGGGGAAAGTGGGAGGTAAGCCAGTTATTGTTTGCTGATGACACTGCGCTTGTAGCAGGATCAGAGGAGTGATTGAGGAAGTTAGTGACAGAGTTTGGGAAGGTGTGCGAAAGAAGGAAGCTAAAGATAAATGGGTAAATGTAAGGTAATGAGATGTACAAGGGGAGAAAATGGCAGCAGACTAGAAGTGAGTATTAAGGGAGAAAGAATGGAGGAAGTGGATAGTTTTAGGTACTTTGGTGTGAATGTGGCAGGAAAGGGAGCAATGGAGGTGATAGTATGTAGATTGAGAGAAGCGAGTAAATGCCTTGGAGGATTAAAAAGTGTAATGTGAAATAGACATTTGGGAATGGATGCTGAGAGGAAATTGTATGAAGGAGTGATTGTTCCAACAGCACTGTAAGGGGCAGAAATATGGAACACGAGAGTAGTTTGAATGTGTTTGAAATGAGGTCTAGAAGTATGATAGGGGTTACTAGGCTGGATAGTGAGAAATGAGGTAAGGAGAATGGGGGTGGAAAGGGAGGTAGGTAGGTAGGGTTAATGAAAGAACATTGGGATGGTTTGGACACATGAAAAGAATGAGTAAAGAAAGATTAGTAAAAGAGGTGTGGAAGGAGTGAACATGAGGGGGTAACCAAGGATGAGATGGATGGATAGGGTAAAAGGGGCACTGGGAACATGGGGAATGTCTGTTGGGGAAGGATGGGAGAGGACAGAAGATAGGGGTGAATGGAAAATGGTTGTGTATGGATGATACTGTGATGTATGAGTGGGTGTGGGTGGGAGACGGGGGGTGAGAGAGTATGTGTGAAAAATAAATTGACGCAGCCCAAAGTGATTTCTTCCCATCTTCTCCATTTCTGCATGAGGGGGTGGAGAGGAGGGGGTTGTTGATTTAATGAAGCGGCTTTGCTGTGGATGTGCTGCATCTCATGACACCGCTTCTGGCCCAGGGCAGTGGGTGAGATACAGGGATGACCCGTTATCCAGGAGCCAAGATAAGAAGGAGGTGAGGGGGTGGATGGGAGTGAAGTATGTAGGGGATGGAATGGGTAGGAGTGGATTTTGTAAAGGGGGAAAAAAGCCTTTGGTATATGTATGTTGTATATCTATTCAACACTATTTATTCCAGCAAGTGTAGTTTAATTTGTCCAGTTTAATTAGAAAGATTAAAATCACCCAGAATCATCTTATAACAAAATTGTTTGTTGCTGATTTCTTGCATCACTTTAAGCACTTTATCATTTTCTGCCTTGTTGCTACTTGGGCTTCTATATATTGAAGCAATTGATATATCTTTGTTCCTACACTTAACTTTAATGCATAGGTTTTCACAATATTGCTGTTCCATAACAGTTTCTCTGTAGGATAATTCCTGTATGAAAGTGGCATTTCCCCACAAAATTTTTAAGCCACCCCTCCAGTAGACATTTGCCTGCCCTTCTTTCTTTCTTCTTCCTTTTGTTCAACAGTTGTGAGCTGATGTCCTTCACCTAGCCAACTGTTCCATCTTATCCTGTTCCCAGACATTTGGTCCACCTTCTCCTTAACCTTTCCTAATATTCAGTGACCCCCTACCTCCCTTCCTCTCTCCTTCCCCCAGTTCTTCTTGTTTAATCCCAGTCATGTGCATTACAACTATGTACTTGAAAAAGCGGTAATAACAAGCGAAACGGCATATCAATAAAGGCTCCGTCCTCGCTTGTGGTGTTTATTTTGATAGGATAAATCCTCCATCACGTAGACAAGCAGGCCCCTGCCTTCCTCAGCATTATCAACAATTTCCTCTATTATTTCATATCCTCTAATGTTATACTCAACTAACATGCAATCAGTTCTGGGATTTTTAGGCCTGACTTCTTGCAGAGCAATAACAGTGGGACTAGTATTATCTTTTTCCAGCCTCATTACCAGTTGCCTGTGTTTATCTGGGTTGAATACATTCACATTACTAAACATAATACAGAGCTTGCTTATTAGCACTTTGTACATTTGGCTTGTTGCTTTGTTCAGCTAGGCCTGCATGTCCTCCCCCACTGGGTGGTCTCCCTTTGCCGCCACCTTTTGTCCTCTGTCATGATATTCATTCTGCCTTTGTGGTCGTCCTTTGTCATGTATTGTGCTGCATTTTCTCCTTCCTCTGTCATATTCCTGGTTCTTATCTCTGCATCTTTGTCTCTCCTCAGTCGCAACAGGTACTGGTTCCATGGGTCACCCCTCACTACAAAGAAGTTTCCCGACTCTTGTTCCTTCTTGTATTCGTTCCTACGCTTGTCTTCTTCCCTGAGTTGCTTGTCTTTCAATCGTTACTCCTTATCCATGTCATGTGACAATATTACTCCACTAATTACATCACTGTGCAGAGTATTTAACTCTTTCAATTTGTAGGCATTTCTTAAGACCTTGTCCTTCATACCTTCTCTGAGCATTGCCACTATTGGCCTTCCTTCTAGTCCAGCATCTCCAGCCTCTTTATTTGTTTCCCCGTTATATTTACCTATTCGTCTTATCTCAATTGGATCATCTTCAAAAATTTCATCAGTTACTTTCCATATTTCCTTAACAATCATTGTATCCTGTTTAATTTTTCTGATCTAGTAGTGAGATCATGATCCTTGATTTGTTCAGGTACTCCATATATGACTAAGTTATTCTTTCTGCCTGTCCTCTGTAGCTGCATTGTTGCCTTCTCCACCAAATCCCTTTCTACTACCTGGTTGTTTTCAATGTGTTGCAATCGACAGGACATCTCTATAAGAATCAATATCAACCTTCTTACCTGGTCCTGGAGCTACAGCGTCTACGTCGTGGGACCACCCCCCAACCCCAAGAGTTGGGGGCCAAATGGCAGCAACTACCCCTGGCCACCGGCTCTACGCAGGTGGCACCGATCCCCAAGAGGAGCTACGCCTACCTTGGGGAGTACCACAATCCTTTTTCCTAACATGCAATATTACGTTTTTTCTGCACCGAGGGGTGATTTTCCGGCGATCACCCCTCTTCTTCTACTTTTAGCTGGAGATGTAGAGAGCAATCCTGGGCCCACCACAAAATACACATGCCCAACATGCTCTAAACCCATTACTTCGAGCAGACAGACAAAGGGCTCAGTTCAGTGCAATATGTGCAAAAACTGGGCCCACCTCACTTGTACAACACTTGCTGACACAAACCAATACACAAACGGTTGGACATGTTCTACCTGCCCTCCAGTAACCCCACTCCCACCTCCCCAACCACAACCAGCACCCTCACCCACTCCCAATTTCCCTCTGCCCTTACCCCCGATTAGTACTCCCCTTCCTTTGTCCCCGATCTCTCCTTTCCCCCCCTCTGACCCAGATCCTACACCTTCCCCACTACCACCCCAACCTCAACCTCAAACGGCAACATACAACACATACAAAACACACAACATCAACATATTACAACACAACATTGACGGTATTAACACGAAAAAACATGAACTTGAACACTTTCTTAAACAACACAATATACACATTGCGATTTTACAAGAAACAAAACTAAGACACTCACACAAAACACCATCATTTCATAATTACACCACCATCAGACAAGACCGGACTGACGGCTATGGCGGTGGACTCATCACCCTGATCCACCACTCCATCTGTTTTGTGGACACAAGTGCCACAACCAAAATTCTCCTCCCTACCACAGGTAACACAACAGAAATCCAATCCATTCGAATCCGCACAGGCAACAATTCAACACTGATAATAGTTAACATGTACATTCCCCCCAATCATCCCCCACAGTTCCAGACACCTTCAGGCCTCATTTTAGCCAACTAGCCTCAATCCCCAACCTGATCATGGGTGGAGACTTCAACGCCAAGTCGTCTGCCTGGTATGTCGACAACCCTGACACAGACAGAGGGCTTGATATACAGACTCAGTTTGACTCATAATCATACACATATCCCACACCAAGCCCTCTACACTCCCTCCTCTCCTGATATCACCTTTTGCTCCCCCTGCCTAACCCCAACAACATCATGGAGAGTGGTCGGAACCCTTGGCTCTGACCACCTTCCAATCATCATCACCACCACAACAAGATGCACCCCAGTTGGCCACAGACACACTTACACCAATTACAAGAGAGCTAACTGGGAAGCTTTTACTGAAGAGAGAGAACAACATTTTGAAACACTTAACAGTACACCAATCACAAACATAAACAATGCTGTGCACACTTTTAATACAATCATACAAAATGCAGACAAGAGATACATCCCTAGAGGCAACAGAAAATCACACAACCCCAACTTCACACCAGAAATCCAAAGCCTCATCAGACAACGTGACACACTTAAACACGGTACCCCCACACCTATCCCTCAAAACATAGCAGACCAAATACAAACACTAAACACTGTGATTGCCAATAAAATACATGAACAAAAAACACAAAATTGGCAAAACTTTATCAATACACTTGATCACAAAACACCAGCAAATTGTACAAAACACTCAACAGCATTACACTATCCAACAGTAACACTACACGCTCTCACGCAGCAATAATCACAACAACAGATAATCTACCCTCAAACAGACAACAGGCAAACGCACTCATACGTCATTTTGCACAGACAAGCCATCTCACCTCTCACCCTGACGACCGACGCACCATTCGACGTAAGAAAGACTCCCACAGACTCAGACTATATACCCTTCATAGACAGTCAGACAAAACTCATAATACATAGTCTCAAGCACTCATCTGCCTGTGGCCCTGATAACATAAGCAACATCCACCTAAAACACATTGGACCACAAGGTATACATGCACTCACAAACATTGCAAACTACAGCTATTCACACAACACTATACCCGACATCTGGAAGCATGGTAAAATCACCATTCCAAAACCGAACAAAGACCCAACAATCCCAACATCGCACCGCCCAATCACACTTCTCTGCACCCCCTCTAAAGTCATTGAACGCCTAATACTTAAACTTGTCACACCACATATTCCCCTTGCTGACTCACAACACGGTTTTAGGCCACTACACTCCACAAACACTCTTCTGACAAACCTCAAACAAAGAATTTTAGATGGCATCAATTCAGATAGGCCCCACCAAAGAACACTTCTTATAACATTAGACATTAGTAAAGCTTTTGATGCTATCCCCCGCCACAACCTAACAAATAAAATATATAACACAGACATGCACAATAACACCAAAAGATGGCTGGCCAATTATCTGGCAGGTAGGAATGCTTACATGTCATATAATGGCCAATCATCGCACATCAGGAACATTAAGAATGGAGTACCACAGGGCTCAGTTCTATCCCCCACACTATTTAATCTATACATGCATGACTTACCCACACCAGACACCTCAGAAATACAAATCTCTTCCTACGCAGACGACATAACAATCACATGCACACATCGTAACACAGACAAAGCTGCAGAAATAATCCAGCCATACCTTGACACACTCAACACATGGTTCATCACAAACATACTCAAAATAGCTCCAACCAAATCTACAGCAACACTTCTCACCAACTGGACAAAAGAACACAAATACATACCTCATCTCTACATCAACAACACTCTAATACCACACACAACCACATCGAAAATTCTTGGTGTAACATATGATACATCCATGTCTTTCAAACAACACATCACAAACATAAAAAACAAATGCACACCCAGACTTAACGCACTTAAGTCAATCACTGGAACAACATTTGGACAAAACAAAGAAACTAATATAACAATATACAAACAATGCATACGCTCAGTGTTGAATTATGCGAGACCTGCATGGGCTCCTAATCTCAGTGAGACACACCACAACACCCTTCAAATCATACAAAACAAAGCCCTAAAAACAATTACAGGCTGCACAAATACAACACCTACAGACCATTTACACCATGAAACAAAAGTCCTCAAAGTCAAGGACCACCTCAACATGAGAGGCACACAAACACTTGCCGCAGCCACCACAAACACATTACACCCGCTACACTACATAGCAGAACACCCACACACACCAAGAAACATTAAAACAACACCCAAAGACCTTTATCACGCACAGATACTCTCTTCTCTTCCTCCACAACCACCAAATACCAGCCTCCGGAAACATATTCATAATCATATCACTCACCGCTCCATTAACACACTGAAAGACAACACACTGCTGCATGCCAGACCCCCTGATATCCACCCTTCTGAATCCTCTCTCCCACGAAAGGACAGAGTCCACTTGGCCAGACTGCGGTGCGGTCACCACCCAGCACTTCTAAGCTACCAGAAGAGGCTCGATGACCACGTTGTGAACAGCTGCCCAGGATGTAACACTTCACCCCATACCATACAACACATAATGGAAGACTGCATTATACACAATCATGCACGCAAACAACACAACATACGCTCTATAAAGGATTTGTGGGAAAACCCAGTTTCGGCTATGGCATTCCTTGGGGAGACGGGACTGCTCGGACAGACAGTCTAGGGAACGACAACAACAACAACAACCTTCTTACCTGTGTTAGCTTTCTTCCACCTCTGCTATTTCACTAGACACTGGTATCTTCATTTCTTCTAATTTCTTAATCACTTCCTCATACCTATTTTCTGATTCCTGTGCTAGCACATTTAATCTAGCCTCCATTTCATCCTGTTTTTTGCCAGAGTAGTAATCAGTGTCACTTATTTACTGGTCACTACATTACATTTGTTACAATACCAATGAAGTGATGCAACATCATGGATCACTGAAAACTTGTAAACATCTTCCACATCTGATATGATGCCACGTTTCACATAAATTACAAAGTAATACTTCATCCTTAATATTTACATTACCTTTACGGGTACTGCGTTTATATTTCAACTGGTTTTGTTTGCGTGCGTGTCCCAGTCACCAGGATTGTCACCATCTCCAGTTGATAACAGACACTTTTTATTTGCCTAAAATCTAAGCCAACTTCTACGCTAATTTCACTACACTGGTACTATTACATTAGTACAATAGTACACTATCACACTAGCACTAGTGCACTTGTAGGCAAGTAAACAGCACTAGTAAACTAGTATTAGTTTATTAGTACACTAGTACTAATACACATATACTAGTACAAGTATTAGTGTACTAGTATTAGTACAGTAATACTATTATACTGATACATGAGTACAAGTACACTTGTACTAGCACAATAATAATTGCTAGTAAAAAATTACTAGTACACTAGCACTAGTACAAGAGTACCATTACTATAGCCGCCAGTATATAGCTATTTACGTATCTTCTTGGAATTACAGATACGATCTTGACTGTCTTCACTTTATTAACAATTCTAAGGGGAGTTCACTACACTTTTTATACACAGTTTTACATAGAGTTTGCAGTATAGTCTTATACATAGTTTTTCACAGAGTTTCCAGTATAGTATTATACATAGTTTTTCACAGAGTTTCCAGTACACTACTTTACACAGGGCACGTCTCTCAGACCGACCTCTCTCAGAGCGGTGCATCGGCTTTTTGTTGTCCGGAAGTCCTGAACTCAGCAAAATAGGGAGGTGCTGTCAGTCACTTTAGTAAGACTTTTAATAGCACTGTTTGGTCCTTCACGAATAAACTTTCATGTTCCCAATCACTACCTATATCCCTTTTTATTGTGTATAATATATCCAGGGGGCAAGGGTTGATTACTACTGTGTTATCATGTGTTATTCTGAGTTGTGATTAACTGCATCTATGTGTGTGTTCGTGCGTCAGTGTGTGTGTGTGCTTCCATGCTTGATTACTGTTAGGTCAGCTCTCCTGCGATAAGTGCTAAGGTCAGCTTGTTAGGGCGGACGTGTCTGGCGACAGGATGTCTGGGTGATGATTGTGACACCGCTCACATGATTTGTGGAAATGGTGATGTGGTTATAGTGATGTATACATTACTAGTACACAAAATCACTAGTAAACTAGTAGTTTAGTTCACTAGTAATTTTACACCAGCATGCTACTTGTACAATAGTACTAGTATGATAGTACACTAGTACTATTACACTTATGCTAGTGCACTAGTAGAGTAAAATAATACACTTAGTACATACTAAAACACTAGTACATGTGCACTAGTACTACTATATTAGTGCACTAATATACTAGTTCTAGTACACTAGTAAATTATGTTTAACTAATACAAGTACAGTATACTAGAAAATTAGTACACCAGTATTAATACACAAGAACACTAGTACTAATACCCTAGTACACTAGTAGTAGTTCACTGATACTAGTACACTAGCACTAATGCACTAGTAACAGTTCACTAAAACTAGTACATTAGTACTACTACACTTGTACTGCTAGACATGACCATGGAGTACACAATGACCCAATGGGTCAGTGAAAACACCAGGTACAGAAACAATGAAGAGCCATCGAAACTAGATTTAATATTTACAACAGAACCTGAAATTGTGGACAAAATCCACTTCAAGACACCAACTTGAAAAGAGTGACCATATACTCATCGAAACTGTCCTAAAGGAAGAAATAGACATGGAGAGAAATGAAAAGCATAGGAAAGGAAGATTGATGTACAACAAAAGAGACTTTGCAAAACTAAAGATATTCTTCCGGAATGCAAACTGGGATAAATTCTATATGGAAGAGACAACAGTGGAAGAGAAATGGAATATATTGATGGAAAATTACAACGAAGGGGTGAACAGGCATGTACCAAGACAAAAGCGAGAGAGGGAGTACATTAAATGTTGGTTCAACAAAAGATGCAGTGAGGCAAAAGACAGAAGGGACAAAGCTTGGAAAAGGTGGAGAAAAGGCAAAAAAAAAAAAAAAAAAAGCAAATGGCAAATTTATATGAACTATAGAAATGAGTATGTTAATGTGAGAAGAGAGGAAAAAAGGAACCATGAGAAGGATATTATAGATAAATGCAAAGATCAACCCAAACTATTCTATCGGTATGTGAATGGTAAACTTAAAACCAAACAGGAAATGGTGAAACTACACCAAGGAAATATAGAATACACAGAAGAATTAGAGATGGCCAAAGTCATGAACAACCACTTTAAATCTGTCTTCACCAGAGAGAAAACACAAAATTGGGACAGATAATAACAAGCAATCTTCCCACATGAGTGAGTTTACAACATCACCAACAAGAAATATCAGAACACCTATCAAAATTGGATGTCAGAAAATCACATGGCCCTGATGGTATTGCAAATTGGATTCTAAAGGAATCCAAAGAAGAACTGACAGACAAAATACACATCATAATAAATAGCTCGCTCAAAGAAGGAAAGATACCTAATGACCGGAAAAATGCTAACATTGTACCAATATATAAAGGAGGAAACAAGGAGGAACCCACCAACTAGGCCAGTATCACTAACAAGCACTATAGCCAAAATTTGTGAGAAAATAATCAAGAATAGATGGGTAAAACATCTGGAAGACAACAACATATTAAACCCAAGACAATTTGGGTTCAGGCAAGGAAGATCATGCACCACAAACTTAATATGCTTCTACTCAAGGCTAATAGACATAGTGCAAGAAAGAAATGGATGGACTGATTGTACATTCCTAGATTTGCAAAAAGCCTTTGACAAAGTACCACACAGAAAATTACTAAAAAAACTGGAATACATAGGAAGAATACAAGGGAACCTACTAAAATGGATGGAGGACTTCCTGACAGGTAGAGAGATGAGAGTAGTGCTCAGAGAAAAATATTCAGACTGGAAAGAGATGATCAGTGGAGTACCGCAAGGATCTGTACTGGCACCAATAATGTTTGCTATTTATGTGAATGACATGGACGAGGATGTGAAATGTTACATGAGCTTCTTTGCAGACGACGCCAAACTGTTAAGTAGAAACTGATAAGGACTGTGAAGCACTGCAGGAAGACCTGAACAAGGTATGGAACTGGAGTCAGAAATGGGAAGTGGACTTTAGTACAGTACTAAGAAGTGTAGCATAATGGAGTTTGGAAAAAGCAAAAACAGAATATCAGGAAAATATACAATTGGAACCAAGGAAGTAAAGAAGGTAGGATCTGAAAAAGATTTGGGGGTAATTATCACAAACGACTTGTCCTATGATAAACAGATTAACAAAATTGTCGGGGAGACATACAACTTGCTAAGATCAATAAAAGTGGCATTTGCATACTTGGATGAAGACATGATAAAAAAAATATTGGTTACATTGATAAGGCCTGGACTAGAGTATGTGGCGACATTGTGGTCCCCCAGTATCAAAAAGAATATAAAGAAAATAGAAAGAATCCAGAGAGCAGCAACAAAAATGGCACCTGCACTTGCAAACCTATCATATGAGGAGAGATTGGCTAAACTGGAGTTACCGACGCTGGAGGTGACCTACTTACCATCTATAGAATCATGAAAGGCACAGATATACTTGATAGAGAGGACTTACTAATCTGGGACAAGAGAAACACAAGAGGACATAGAAAGAAAATAAAAAAACAGCTATAGAAGAGAACTGAAAAAAAAGTTTTCCACATAGAGTATTGGACACTTGGAACAAACTGGATAATGAAATAGCATGCGCAAAAACCATTCTTGAGTTTAAAAGCAAACTAGACACTGCGAGATACAAAGGCGGGACACCATGAGCATAGCTCCCCTTCCCGCAAAATACAACTAGTTAAATTTGTACGAGTACAATAGTACTGTTACACTAGCACTGGTACATTAATACAAGTTTATTAGTACAATAGCACTAATACACTAGTTCATGTAAAACTAATAGACAGCTAGTACACGTGTAATAAACCTATATTAAACATACATACATACATATACCAAGGCTTTTTCCCCCTTACAAGGGAGGTAGCCAAAAAGGGAAAGGCATAAAATCATTCCCACCCATTCCATCCCTGAATACACTCCACACCCCTCCACCCTCCCTCTTATCTTAGCACCTCCTGGATGACGGGTCATCCCTGCACCTTGTCCACTGCCCTGGGTCAGAAGCAGTGTCGCAAGACACAGCACATCCACAGCAAGGCCGCTTCATTAAATCGGCGACCCCCCACCCCCTCATGCATAAAAGGAGAAGACAGGGAGAAAAATATAAAACGGAACGAATATGTGAATATACGCAGGGAAGAAAAAAAGAAACTACAAGAAAGATATACAGACGCTCCTCTACTTACGTTAATTTGTTTTACGTTTTTTTTATTTTACGTTTGAACTGACTGAAAAAAACAAAAACAAAAAACATTTTTTTAGTTTAGTGCGCTCTCCATAGTATGAGACGTTGAAATGATACACATGATGTTGCGTCCATTGTTTACATGGCACAAACGACAGACTGAACATGCATCCTTTTGAAATTAATGTTATTATTTTACAATCTTATGTTTATAATTAGTGATTTAATGAAATTAATGTTATTATTTTACAATCTTATGTTTATAATTAGTGATTTAGGGGTGTTTTATAAGATATGGTAATAGAATTTATGGATGTATAGTACAGTATGAACGGTCATACATTACTGGAATGTACAGTAACAACTTGCGTTCATTTTCACATTACGTTCGGCCATTCGGAATGTAACTAAAACGTAAGTTGAGGAGCGTCTGTAATAGACAAATACAAGGATCAACCTAAACTCTTTTCCAGATATGTAAATGATAAATTAAAGACAAACACGAAATAGTGAAACTGCGTGAAGGAGATAAAGAATATGTAGATGACATAGAAATGGCTGAAGTTATGATGAGACATTTCAGGTCTGTTTTTACAATTGAAAGCTCACAAATTTGGGAAGATGGACAACAAGAAAGATCCCCTAAATGAAAGAAATAAAGGTAACACAGAGACCAAATAAAAAACCTAGATGTTTGGAAATCACATGGGCTGGATGGAATTGCAAATTATATTGAAAGAGTGTATAGATCAACTAACGGACAAATTATACAAGATAATAGATTTCTCACTCAAAGAAGGAAAGGTACAGATTGGAAAAATGTAAACATTGTATCAATAAAGGAGGAAACAAAGAAAATCCTACAAACTTTGGACCGTTATCCCTTACAAGCACAGTAGCAAAAATATGTGATAAGGTTATTAGGAACAAATGGATCAAACACTTGGAAGAGAACAAAAACTAAACCCTAAACAACTTGGTTTTAAAAGTGGAAGATCATGTATCACAAACTTAATGTTTTTACTCAAGATTAATAGAAATAATACAAGAAAGAGATGGCTGGGCAGATTGTGCCCTCTGAGACTTGCAGAAGACTTTTGACAAAGTACCACATAAAAAGCTATTAAGAAAAATTGAAATAATAGGAGGAATACAAGGTAAGCTACTGGAATGGATGAGAGATTTCTTGAGTGGGAGGAAAATGAGAGTGGTACTTAGAGACAAGAACTCGAACTGGGAAGATATGATAAGTGGCATCCCACAGGCCTCTGTATTGGCTCCTCTAATGTTTGCTGTATATATAAATGATATGGATGAGGGAGTGAAATGTTACATGAACTTCTTTGCTGATGATGCCAAATTACTTAAGAGAGTAAGCACAGAAGAGGACTGCAGATCACTACAAGAAGACCTGGATGAAATATGGAAATGGAGTCAGAAGTGTGAAGTGAACTTTAAGAAATGCAGTATAATGGAATTTGGAAAAGGCAAAAATAGAATATTGGGTCAATATAAAATTGACACCTGATAAACATGTCAATAAACTAGTTGGAGAGACTTGTAACTTGTTAAGATCAATGAAAGTGGCTTTTGACTACATGGATGAAGAAATGGTAAAAAAAATATTAATCACATTGATAAGACCTAATTTGGAGTATGCTGCATCACTATGGGCACCTGGTAAAAAAGATCAAGAATTCAAAGAGCAGCAACAAAAATGGCACCTACACTCTCAAATTTGACATACGATCAAAGATTGGAAAAGTTACATCTATCAATGCTAGAACAGAGAAGAGATTTGCTGACTATTTACAGAATTATGAAAGGGATGGAAGTTCTTGATAGAGATGACATATTAAAATGGGACAGAAGAGAAACAAGAGGACCTGAGAAGCTAAAGAAGGACAGTTACAGAAGAGATTTGAAAAAGAATAGCTTCCCACACAGAGTGATTGATGTCTGGAACAAAGTAAATGGGGAAACAGTGAGTGCCAAAACGATACAAGATTTTAAGAACAAACTGGATGCGGAGAGATACAAAAACAGGTCACTATGAGTATAGCTATCATCCTGTAAAATACAAATAGGTAAATACAACTAGTATACCAATACCTAGTACACTAGTACTTTAGCAGTTTGAATCTAAGTTGTGATCACTATTTGCAATGGTTTCACCAACTTCTATGTTGACAATTATCATACTTTTGCGGCTAGTGATCAAGATTGAGTAAATTTCCATGTCTTCTAGGTCTTTTACATGTAGAAAACTTTAGTAAATATTAACGAGTAAATATAATATCCGTATTGGTTATATGAATAGAACTTCCATGTAAAGCCAAACAAATAAGAATGCATGTTACCAATATGGTACCTTTACAATTGATATTTTTCTGCCTATCATGGTACACAATAACTTAGTTTGGTTATACAAGGGATTGTTGGTAATTTACTTTTATTTGTTTATTTATTTATTCATATTTATTATCATTATTTGAGTAGTGGGATCCGCTTGAAAAAGAAGGCTGGTCATTGCTTTTAACTTGTACATCTCCTTTCCAAAAAATGAAATATACTAGAATAGTATGGGGTGAAGTGTTACATCCTGGGCATTTGTTCACAATGCGGTCATCCAGCCTGTTCTGGTAGCTTAGAAGGGCTGCTGGGTGGTGGCTGCACCGCAATCTGGCCCGGTGGACTCTGTCCTTTCATGGGAGAGAGGATTCAGAGGGATGAATGTCAGGAGGTCTGCCATGCAGCAATGTGTTAATGGAGCAGTGAGTGATTATGAATATGTTTCTGGAGGCTGGTATTTGGTGGTTTTGGAGGAAGAGAAGAGAGTATTTGTGTGTGATATAGGTATTTGTGCATCTTTTTTCATGTTTCTTGGTGTGTGTGGGTCTTCTGCTATGTAGTGTAGCTCCCAGGTGACAACAGCTACTGGATTAGCCATACATCATTCAAAAATTTTTTTTTTGAGTTGTCTGAGTAAGGCTAGTACAATGTGTAATGAGGTGCATTTTATGTGTGATAGCTGCATCTAGGGCAGTTTGTTTCTGTGGCCAAGCCTACTCTGTGTTGGTATAATTTTAATGCTGGATGGTGACCTAAATGCAGTCATGCTAATGTGGTTCTTTCCTCTCTTTGTGGGAATTTTTTTGAAGGAGAATGTAGTTTACTGGTTGGTTGTGAAGTGCCTGTTTTGTGATCCAAGTGTGTACAGGGTCATTGTATGGAAGTTGAAGAGACACGAGTAGTATGTTGGCCCCCCCACCCCCCTACCCACCCGTTTTTTTTTTTTTTTTTTTTTTTTTTTTTTTTTTTTTTTTTTTTTTTTTTTTTTTTTTTTTTTTTTTTTTTTTGTCTGGCAATGATCAGTCAGTCAGCAAAGCATTGCAGGATGTAGCAGCAGCTTTCTCCTTTGATGCCACCACCCAACTGCCTGCTACAGACTCCTACCCTCCCCCCCCTCCAATTCACACACAACAGAACTTTGGCAAAAACGATGTGAAAAACACCAGTGAACTACACAAAGACTATCAGATCTGATATATATTCATGGTCTTCTTCACATCACTGTAACCAACAATTTGGCAAAGCAGTGATATGATACCGCTGCGGTTCTGGAGTCTAGACCTACCAGGACAAGGGATCATGTAACCTTGAAGAGGTGCAGCGGCTCAAGCAACCAAAATGACTGCCCGGGGTATGTCTAGAATACCCTGTAATCCGTATGGAGGGCGATAGTCATATGGAAGTTACTAATTAGTGATCCCGAAAGACTTAGGATAGGGCTAGCAACCCACTAAGACTCATTTAACTGCTCAAGACACGCAAAGTGAGCCTCGGACCCTATGGATTAAGCAGTTCACGTCCCGGTGATCAAAAAAGGTTAAGAAACTTGGAATTGGAACAATAAACGTCTGCACTTTGAAAGATAAAGAAGAAGAGATTATTGCCATCTTGAAAGATAGGAAAATAGATATTTTAGGAATGTGTGAAACAAGGAGAGAGGGAAATGGCAGAAAAACAATACATGACAACTATCAACTGATATGGAGCGGAATGCCAAATGAGAGAATGCATGGAGTGGCGATAATGATGACACCAAGGATTACGGACTATGTTGAGGATGTTGTTTTTATAAATGAAAGAATAATTAAAGTGACTGTGAAATTAAAAGACATTAGAATAACATTTGTACAAGTTTATACTCCTCAGCAGGGAAGAACAGCAGAAGAAAAGGAAGAATTCTATGTGAAACTACAAGAAGTACACGATCAAAGAGGTAATGCAGAAAACATGGTAGTCATTGGAGATGTGAATGGTCATGTTGGAAGTGATCGTGGAGGTGTGGAAAATATAATAGGGGCGCATGGAATAGGGAATCGAAATCATGAGGGTGAAAGAGTAATTGACTTATGTACTATGAATAATCTGTCAATTATGAACACTTTCTATAAACATAGACCAAGTCATCAATGGACTTGGTATCGATGGAACGACAACCTACAAAGCTATAATGACACATCCCAAATTGACCTTGTCATTACAAATAATAAAAAGATCTTTCGTGATGTCACTAGACTCAGATCATAGACTGGTGGTTGCAAAAATAAATGCGAGAAAGTGGAGAGTTGTGGCAGGGGAAATAAGGAGGAGATTCAAGGTGGAGGACCTAAAGAATCCTGAAAAGAAAGAAAGTTTTAAAGAAAAAATCAGAGGAAAGGTGACAAACCTGCAAACAGGAGAAAATATAAATGAGGAATGGGAGCAGATGAAAACAGTAGTTAAGGGAGTGGCAGAGGAGGTGGTTGAAATGAAGTATGTGGGAAAAACAAAGAAAAAAGAATGCCCTGGTGGACGGAGATGGGGGATGCAGTTAAAGAAAAAATGAAAAAATTCAGAAAATGGATGAAGTACAGAACAGCTGAAAACAGAGAAAACTATGTAGAAACACGGAATAAGTGTAATAGAGTTAAAAAGGAATCAAAAGCAGAAGTCTGGCAGAAAATTGGTAATGATTTGAGAGAGGATATGGAAGGAACAAGAAAGCTGCTCTACAATATGGCAAGAAACTATAGAAAAGAGAAAAACGAAGGTGCCTATGCAGTAAAGGATGAAAATGGAGTGATGTTGGTGGAAACAAATCAAATTACAGAAAGATGGAAAAATTATTTTGAGAACCTACTCAATGCTGGACAAGAAAATATGGAAATGCAGGAAGAAAATCAGATGGAGTTCTTAGAAGGTGAAAATGATTAAATTACAGTTGCGGAGGTTCAGGCGGCTATCCAAAGAATGAAAAATGGAAAAGCATGTGGTGAGGATGAGATACATATAGAATTCATTAAAGCAATGGGCGAGTTGGGTGCGAACTGGTTGACCAGAATTATGAATGTCGTGTGGAAAAATGCTGAAATACCAGATGACTGGAGTAAAGCGGTAGTATGCCCAATTTTCAAAAAAGATGACCACACAAATTGCAATAATTACAGAGGCATATCGTTGCTATCGCATGTGGGCAAAGTATATGAGAGAGTCATAGAGAGAACACTGAGAATGGCTGTAGAGGAAAGATTTGGGGAATGGCAGCATGGTTTTAGACCACAAAGAAGCACAGTGGATATGATTTTTACATTGAAAATGGTTTTGGAAAAGAACAGGGAGTGGAACATTGACAAGTTTGCCATCTTCATAGATATGGAGAAAGCATTTGATAAGGTACCTAGGGAAGAAATCTGGAGAGCACTGGAGCATCAAGAATACGATGTTCCAGCAAACCTGAAAAGGGCAATTAAGAGTATATATAGGAAATGTGAAAATAAAGTGAAGCTAATGGATGGGGATACACCATGGTTCCAGGTCAGGACAGGGGTAAGACAAGGAGTGATCTCCCCACTGCTGTTCATAATTTTCATGGACAGATGTATGAAAGAAATAAACCATGGCAACAACACGATAACGCTGGCATATGCAGATGATGTTGCCGTGATATGCAGCAGCGAAGAGGAACTACAAGAGATGACAGGAAGATGGAATAAAGTTATGAATGATAATGGTATGAAAATTAACATTAATAAAATGGAAGTTATGAGTATCACGAGGAATGAGAGGAACATAGAAATAAGAATAGGAGAGGCCCAGTTGAAACAAGTAAGCGAATTTGAATATCTTGGGGTGAAAGTTAATGAACAGAATAATGAGGAAATCAAAATAAATAACAGAATCAATAAATTTAATAAGAACTTTGGTATGCTTTCGGTGTTGTTCAGAGACATGTCCCTAGAAAATGTAAGGTGCTGATGTATACAACAGTATTAAGACCAATTTTGCTTTATGGATCAGAAACATGGACAATGACAAGCAAAACAAAGAGTAACATCGTTGCTGCAGAAATGAAAATTCTGAGGAAAATCAAAAGTGTCTAGACTGGACCGATTGAGAAACATGAACATAAGAGCAGAATTGAATGTAAAGAATATACTAGAACATATAGAAGAAAATCGCCTGAGATGGTAAGGACATGTGCAGAGGATGGAGGATGGGAGACTGCCCAGGGCTGCACTTCATATGCGGCCGAAAGGTAGAAGACCGGTGGGCAGGCCTAGAAAAAGATGGATGGAAGGAGTTAAGGAAGCTTTGGCATACGAGGAGAAGACCTTACAGAGATACTGCAAAATGAAGTCTACAGAGATAGAGAAAGATGGAGAGAAATTAGGAAACGAGGACCACTGGCTGACAGGAGATAATCCTACCAGGCGGATGGTAAGAGAGTAAGAGAGTGATATGATTAAAAACAAGGCTTTCTTGTCTCCCTCATGTTCATCTTATGACCAAAGACAGCTCTCCCACCTACCCACCCTTGTAGCACAATTTTCACTTTAGGAGAATTAACACAAGTACCTTTATCTTCTCTCCTCCCCAAATTATGGTTATCCCATACCAGTACACCTGATGTGAAATACCAATGTTCCCACAGCTTAGAAATACCATGCCCCCATACATATCCACACCAAACTAGCTAACTCGACAGAGACCTCATGGCTTTTGACCTGTGGGCATGAGAGTTGCTATATTGGTTGGCAGCAAGCATGAACACGTATAGGACTTTTGCCTCTGCAGTCCACACCTTCATCTTGAGCAGTCCTAAAGCAAAATCCTTGATACGTTGTATGGTCCTCAACCTGTGGTCAAATTGGAGCAAACTGCTAAATATACCCAAAATATATCCTGTGAATTTTTATCAAAATATCAAGGTCAGCCATTAGGCTACAACTTACCTCTGCATTAGGAAGCTGTGCTCATGGCCTCTCAAAGTAGGTGTCAAGTAGCTGAGCCCAAAGAGACTGGTGAGGCCCCATTAAAATTGAGGATTCAGACAAATTTTGCATTGCTCCCTCTGCAGGCAGCACCTGTACTTTATGGTTCCCAAGTGAAAATCTGCAGGTTTTGTGGTTTTTGACAGATAAGCAAGAAGGTTGCCACAAAGAAGCAACTTGAGAAACAACCCACAAAATTCCTAAGAGGAACCCACCCCATAGGTTTTCACTAAACTCTTGAGGCCCATGGCACGCTGGTTACTGATTACTACAGGAATGGGAAATGATTAGTACCCATTAGGGGTGTGCCGATTAACCAGCATCAGAATTGGCACTTTTATGGTGAACTGGCATCGGCATTGGTGAGAGCTGGCATTTTTTTTTTCTTTTTTAAATGGGATTTGGCATCGGCATCAGCAATATTTTGCTGATGCTGATGCTTTTAAAATAACAGCACAAGACAGAGTAAATGTCAGGGCAAATTATATAAAATTTCAATTGGATTTTTGTATTTCTTATATAAATTTAAACTAAAAATAATGTATATATATATATTTGAAAGAGCAAAGTTTCTTCAAAAGAAATTAAACGAGTAATAGGGGAATAAATTATCCAGGCGTCCGTGGACTCGGTCGATTTTACCCGCTAATAAGTGCAAAAAATGGGCAGACGAATTTACTCCCACTTACTCCGCAGCAATTTATAGCCAAACAAATTGTTTATAAAGATTTTTTTTGTGTATTTTGACAAGTAAATATATAACAATATATCTTTATGCATTTTGGCTTAATAGTTCTTTGTTATTCAAAAATACAATTTTTGAAACTTTAGAGGCTTAAATATTGCTAAATTAAAAACACCTGGCATCTTTATAAATAGAATCACATGTATTCTATTAGCATTTTTAAAGTTTATATTAAGGTTTGTTTTGTCTAGTACGTAATTGTTCATCAACATTATAAACAGCATTACTTAAAATTTTTGTTTTGTGCATTTATGTATTGTTTTAGTGATTGTGTACTACTGGATTATAGAATAAAACCATTAATTATGCTTAGTGACACTTTTTTAAAAATATTTGTAAACAAGAATTTTTTATGGAAACAAGTACATAATAAAAAGTAGATGCATAATAAGATAGTCAAAAAGTAGTCCAATCTGACATGTATAAATCTACATAAATAAAAAGTATTAAGCGATCTCCCCCCATGAGTGAGATAACAATAGCACAAAAAGAAATATTGGAACACCTATCAAACCTTGATGTCAGGAAACCACATAGCCCAGATGGAATTGCAAATTGGATTCTAAAAGAATGCAAAGAAGAACTAACGGACAAAATACATAACATAATAAATTGCTCACTCAAAGAAGGAAAAATACCAAAAGACTGGAAAAATGCTAACATTGTACCAATATATAAAGGAGGAAACAAGGAAGAACCAACTAACTATAGGCCAGTCTCACTAACAAGCACTATAGCCAAAATTTGTGAGAAAATCATCAAGAATAGATGGGTAAAACACCTGGAAGATAACAATATAACAAACCCAAGACAATTTGGGTTCAGAAAAGGAAGGTCATGTACCACAAACTTAATATGTTTCTACTCAAGATTAATAGACATAGTGCAAGAAAGGAATGGATGGGCTGATTGTGCCTTTCTGGACTTACAAAAAGGTTTTGACAAGGTACCACACAAAAGATTATTAAAAACTAGAACATATAGGAGGGATACAAGGGAGCCTACTAAAATGGACGGAGGACTTCCTGATTGGTAGAAAGATGAGAGTAGTGCTCAGAGAAAAATATTCAGATTGGAAAGAGATGATCAGTGGAGTACCACAAGGATCTGTATTGGCTCTAATAATGTTTGCTATTCATGTGAATGACATGGATGATGATGTGAAATATTACATGAGCTTCTTTGCAGACGATGCCAAACTGTTAACCCCTTCCATACGGTGCCGCACACGTAGGCGTCATGGACTTAGATCTCGGTGGCAGCAACCAATGCCAGCCGTACGACGTGTCGTAATAATACTCGCATCATAAAATATAGTCACCGCTTATATCGATCGTTCTCTCTTCACCCGTGAATTTTGATAACCATAGAAAATGCGATTACAAAAGAATTAGAAAGAATGTCATTATGGAGGGGCGACTACAATAAATATAATCAAGACGCCGATATGGCAGCCTCGCGAATACACTCGCTCCCCATGATGCCTACGTGTGCGGCCCCGTATGGAAGGGGTTAAGGAAAGAAAAACTGAAAAGGATTGCGAATCACTGCAGGAAGACCTGAATAAGGTATGGAACTGGAGTCAGAAATGGGAAGTGGACTTCAATATGAAAAAGTGTAGCATAATGGGATTTGGAAAAAGCAAAAACAGAATATCAGGACAATATAAAATTGGAACCAAGGAGGTAAAGAAGGAAAGATCCGAAAAAGATTTGGGGGTAATTATCTCAAACGACTTGTCCTGTGACAAACTGATAAACAAAATTGTCGGAGAATCCTACAACTTGCTAAGATCAATAAAAGTGGCATTTACATATTTGGATGAAGAAATTATTAAAAAATATTGGTCACACTGATAAGGCCTAGGCTAGAATATGCAGCAACATTATGGTCACCCATTACCAAAAAGAATATAAAGAAAATAGAAAGAATCCAGAGAGCAACAACAAAAAATGGCACCTGCACTTGCAAACTTGTCATATGAGGAGAGATTGGCTAAACTGGAGTTACCAACTCTGGAGCTAAGAAGAGAGGTGATCTAGTGACCATCTACAGAATCATGAAAAGCACAGAGATACTCAATAGAGAGGACTTGTTAAACTAGGGCAAGAGAAGCACAAAAGGACATGGAAAGAAATCAATAAACATAGCTACAGAAGAGATCTGAAGAAAAACAGTTTTCTACATAGAGTGGCGGACACTTGGAACAAACTGGATGAAAAGATAGTGTGCGCAAAAACCATTCATGAATTTAAGAGAAAACTAGACACTGCGAGATACAAAGGTGGGACACCACGAGTGCAGCTCCCCTTCCTGCAAAATACAACTAGGTAAATAGATTATAAAGCAAGTAAAAATCATAGTTCAATTACTTTATATTAAAACTGATATATTGTAATTATATAAAGTGGAACTGGCATTGGGAGCTAAGAGTGAATAGGAATCAGCATGGGCATTGGCAATTAATGGTAAATAGGAATTGGCATCTGCATCAGAAAAAAAAAAAAGGGAATCGGCACACCCCTAGTACCCATGAAAATAAATACCTTTTATTATGAAAGCTGTGTACATGTATAACTTTGTTACGCTGCTTCCATGCATGCATAGGTTTGTACCTTAATCCTCCCACTACTAACATGTACAGGTATTCCTTTTTTATATTCTTTTGGGGTCCACAGGCCTGATTCCTAAAATTTCAACAACTACATTTATTTATTCATTTTTTACCCACTGACAGCTAGCAACTTACAACTTATGATGCCATTCCCCATTCCAAATCTTTCCTTAATCTACTTCACATGGTGTCAAGTCTTTCTTGCACTGTGTACAAACCTGAGTTTGCAAAGTTTATATTGACCACTTTCAACAGCCTTTAATGTTCCCTATGCTTCATCCTACTTCACCATGCAATATTTATTCATACATACATATACCAATGACTATCCCCCCTTACAAGGGAGGTAGCCAAAAAAACAAAGGCATAAGATCCACTCCCACCCATTCCATCCCGATATGCTCCACTCCCATTCACCCCCTCCCTCCCTCTTATCTTGGCTCCTCCTGGATGATGGGTCATCCCTGCATCTCGCCCACTGCCCTGCGACAGAAACAGTGTAGTAAGACACACAACATCCACAGCAAGGCCGCTTCATTAAATCGGCGACCCCCCATCCCTTTCCCCTCATGTAGAAAAAGAGAAGATGGGGAGAAACCCCTTCGGGATGCATCAAATTATCATTCATACATACATACTCCCTCACCCTCCATCCCCCACCCACCCCTTCCATGCATCACAGCATCATCATCTATACACAACCATTCTCCACTCATCCCCCTCTTCCACCTTCTCCCCTCCTTCCTCAACAGACACTCCCCTCCCTCCCAATGCCCCACTACCCCATACATCCATCCCATCCTCAGTTGCCCCCACACATTCAACTCCTCCACATCTCTTCCACCAATCCCTCTTCACTCACTCCCTCCATGTGTCCAAACCATCCCAACACTCAACCCCATCTCCCCTCCCCACCTCCTCATTCCCTACTCCATCCAGCCTAATAACCCCTTCCATACTTCTCAGGCACCCCATCTCAAACACATTCAAACTCCAACTATCTTCCTCCTTTATACTCCATGTTTATTCCTCACACAGTGCTGCTGGTACAGTCACTCTTTCGTACAATCTCCTTCCAGCATCCATTACCAAGTATCTATTTCTTATTACACTTTCTAATCCCCCAAGGCACTCACTTGCATCTGTCAATCTACATTCCACCTGCACCTCCACTCCCCCCTTTCCCGCCACATCCGCATCCAAGCGTCTAAAGCCATCCAGCTCCTCCAGTCTCTCTGCCCCAATACTCACCTCCAATCTACTGCCACATTCTTCCCTTGTACATCTCATCACCTTACTTTTACCCACATTCATCCTCAAATTCCTCCTCTTGCACACCTTCCCAAACTCCGTCACCAACTTCCCCAGTCCCTCCCCCAATTCTGCCACGAGCGCAGTCTTCACCAATCAACAACCAGCCCACCTCCTACCCCTCTCCACCCTCCACAACTACCTCTAATCCCTGGCCCATTACCCCAGCACCAAGGCAACACAACACATCCCTGGCAAAGTCCCACCCCTACCTCAAAACACTCACTCCATTTCCAATTCCAGCACTGGCTCCACTACTCTCGTAAAAACTCCCAACTGCTCTAAACAGCCCTCTTTCCTTCCCATATACCTGCAACACACACCCTCCACAGTGCCCTCCCCCCCAAGTCCACCCCATCACAAGCCTTTTCCAAGCCCATAAAGACCCAAAAAGTATCCCCACCCTTTCCTAAAACTCTCACACATCTGCCCTACCACAAAAATTTGACCCATGTAACCCCCACTCGTCCCAAACCCTCACTGCTCCTCACCAACCGCTCCCCCATTCCTTTCCCGATCAAAACCCTCCCACAAGCCTTCCCAACCACACTCAACAAACCGATCCCTCTGAAACCACTCCTCACGACACCCATCCAACCCAGGTGCCCTACCTGCTCTCATTGTTTTAATGACTACTCTCATCTCGTCCTTCCTTATTTCTCCTCCATTCCCCCAACCACCAACCACTGTCACCTTCTTAGCACCTTCCACCACAACCCCCCCCTCCCTCACATTTGGCAACTCCCTAAAACACTTGGCTCATCCTCCCCCTACTACCATCTCCCCCACCATCATCCCTCCATCTCCTCTTACCCCCTCTCCACTCGATTTGCCTCCCCTTCCTCCCTTAATTTCTTTCCAAAACATCTTTTTATTACTTTCAAAATTTTCTGTCATACTCTTACCCCACCTCACATCTGCTCCCTTCTTTGCCTTCCATATCCTATGTTCCACTTCTCCTCTCCCTTCTTTGCACCTCCCCCCCAACATGATTCTCTCATCCTACTCTGCAACCAATCTGCAAATGCTTGCCTCCTATTCTACAACCTTCGCTGCATCACCATCCCACCACTCAGCCCTCCTCTACTTCCCCTCCACATCCTCCCCGTTCCACACACAAACATTGCACACCTTATGACTCCTTCCTTGAACCATCCCCACTCCTTCTCCACCCCCAGTTCTACTCCATCTCTCACTCCCCCCAACCCTCCGTCCATGTCCCCTTCTCCATCCATCCTCCACTCTCAACCCATCCTCCACCAATAATGATTTGATATTCCCCCCACTCTCCTCCCTCATGGAACATGAAGTACATCCAAATCTCCTCCCACCATGTAGTCCACCAATGCCCCATCCACCACCCCCTCTCACATGAACCCCTCCTCCCCCCAGCACTGTATCTGCTACTATAAACTCGTTTTCTAGACACATCACCACAACCCCCTCCTGGAACCCCACAACCCCAAACCACCCCACCCCACTCACCTGTTCACCCCAACACCCCTCCCCAAATCCCCCATTTAAATCCATCTAAAAAGCCTCTCTTTCCTCTACACTCTTCTCACTACCAGGCCCATATGCACTTACAAAAACCCACATCTCTCTTCCCAGTTTCATCTTCATCCACATTAACCTTGAAGAAACCTTATGTATCTCTTCACTTACTAGTATAGATACCCACCCCTTCTCTCCTCCTCCTTCCCCTCTTCACTCCTGACTGAGACCCTCCCAAACTCAGACTTGCTCCTCCCTTGCAACTTAGTGTCACTGAGTGCCAACACATCCATCTTTCTTCTCACAAACATACTGCCTACCTCTTCCCTTTTACTCCCATCTGTACCACATCCACGGACATTACAAGACCCAAACCTTAGGGTTCTGTTTGGAAAACTCCTCCCAGACCCTCTTATGGCTTTCCTCTTTTTTTTTGCAATGTCCCTTATGGGGCTACAGGGAGGATGTCTAGTCCTATCCCCATCCCATTTTTGTCGCCACATATAACTATAATGTCCCCTGTGGGGCTACAGGGAGGATGTCTAGTCCTATCCCCATCCCATTTTTGTCGCCACATATAACTCAAGTGGAAAGACTTGGTGGCAGTATTCTTTTCCCCCACCACAGGGTTTGGTGGAAAAAGGAAATGAATAATCAGAGAAGTGGTACAGGACAGTATCAAGAATGGGGGGACAGCATAATGGAGGGGCTGCCACAGTATAATAAACTATCTCCATTTCTCTATGAACAGCGATTTCCTCTACCAGACAAAATGCTGTGTGGCTCTAGTCTGTAGGGGCACCCCATATAGACCCTAAAGTATCAGCTGCATGCTACTGAGCAACTTTGAACCTCACAATAAAATGCAGCCCAATACCCCAGACAGGGAATTTATTCAATGTTTCTATATATATTCAATATCTATTCAGTGTTACTATATTTGGTCACCCACTTACAAGGGGGTAAGGACCTTTTGTATGTGTATGTATAAATCTACATGAGGTTACTCAACATGTGAAGAGCCACAATAGGAAGGACAGCCTTTTTTCTTTTTGGATGAGTGAGATGGGTATGGGGTGGGTGTATGGACTTGGCCACTGCCTTGCAAGGGGCAAAGGTCCTTATGTATATTAATGTGGTATGTGCATCTGAGCCGTAGCATTTGGAACTAGGACTATTCTGTTTTAATAATGCTTAAATGCTGGTATTGGATATACAGTAACAAGGAATTAAACTGTTTTGTGAAATCTATTTTTATTTTCTGTAATAACATAAGTGAATTATAAGAGACCAACATCTCTTGTCAACCTTACACACTGCAGTGTGGATGGTAAGTCATTTTGATTGATGATGAAATGGTGCACTAAAAATTCAAAAAGACAAATTCTGATGCACACCAACATAAGATATTCATGTTATACAACTGCTTAGTCAGAGGAAAGTCTACTTTGGTATCATGGCTTTGATCCCCAACTTATTTTCACTCGTTCCAATGTAAATATTCTATTTTGTGGAGTTTTCAATTTAAATGCACCATTTCTTTCTGGTCCTCACCTTGCACAAATCAAAGAACACTTGCAACCTTTGGGTGGGGGGAATCAAACATATGAATCTGTTTTCCTTAAAAAAGCATAGACTCAGGGGTAACTTGATACAGGTTTTTAAGATTCTAAAGGGGACATCAAAAGTGGCAAAATTTTCACATTGAATGCAAATCCGACAAGAAATAATGGTCTCAAACTATCAGGCAATAAATTTAATTTGGAAGTGGGTAGAAACAACTTCACCAACCATGTAGTTGATGAATGGAATAAATTTCCTGCAGAGGCAGTGCAATGTAGTTCAGTTTGAACCTTCAAGATTCATTTAGATAAAACACTTAAGCAAGATGCTGTAAAGATTGCCATTTGTTATTATTTGTCTGTTTATTTAATTATTATTTATCTTCTAAAATACAAATTTTGTTGTTGTTGTCGTTCCCTAGACTGTCTGTCCGAGCAGTCCTCTCCCCCCAAGGAATGCCACAGCCGAAACTGGGTTTTCCCACAAATCCTTTATAGAGTGTATGTTGTGTTGTTTGTGTGCATGATTGTGTATAATGCAGTCTTCCAACAAATTTTGTTGAAAGTGATGCTGTTTTCTGCATTAATACTTTTCTTGCAGATACTTTCTAAAGATCTCACTCAAAAACACAACCATAACACGAACCCACATGAAACTGGTGAACCTCACGGAAGGCAATCACAAAAGGTTTCGTGAATCTCACTGATAAATACTTACACCTCATCAAGAGGACTTACTGAACCTGGGTCTCAGCTGCCATGTCATATCTAAACCTTCTAAATTCCAAAAATGCACTGAATGTGAGCTCCTTATTAACAAAGTTGACCAACTAGTTGGAAAAAGAAAAATCACAGTAGAACCAACGTTAAACAAGAGATGGTGGCTGAGGCTAGTAAAACTAGAGGACACTTTAGGAGCAACATATTGAAGAAAAAACACATAGATGCAGCTAATGAATTGAAAAAAGACCCCAACATTATCATCAGAAAGGCCAACAAAACTGCTGCTTTGGTCATGATGAAAAAGGAAGATTACTTTGATAAACTGAATTCCATTTTAAGCGATACCACTAAATTTAGAAGACTGAACCAAGACCCCACGGAAAACCTAAAGAAAAAGGCCAATAAACTGATTGAGGCTGATAACTCGGCTACCAATGCTATCCATCTCAACAAACTTACTGGCGAGTATAAACCTGGTTACTGTTATGGTAATGTGAAGATACACAAACCAGGAAACAAATTATGGCCGATAATTGCACAAATTCCCATGCCTACCTACCATCTTAGTAAAAGACTCTGTGCCCTACTCACCCCATACATACCAGCTACCTGTAGTCTTACTTCTGTGAGTGATTTTATAGACACCTTGAAACACAACAACGCTAACAATTTTATTGCTTCGTTGGATGCCGAATCCCTATTTACACAAATTCCTGTAAATAGGACAACTAACTTTATTTGTGATAAAAGATACAGGGACAACTCCACCCCTAAGATAGAAATCCCTGAGAATATCTTAAGATAGCTACTAACATGCTGTACGAGTGAGGCACCTTTTACTTGCCCACAAGGTAACCTGTACTCCCAGGTCGACAGTGTTGCTATGGGCTCCCCCTTGAGGGTGCTTTTCACAAATTTCTTCATGGGAAGTATGAAGAACTAATATTTCATAGTATGGAAAAAACCGGAGATATACTGCAGGTATACTGATGACATCTTCATTAAAGTTAACAACTACCAAGAAGTGGAAAACCTACAAGAAGCCACAGGACTTAAATTCACAACTGAACACAGTGTGGGTAACTCCATGCCCTTCCTAGATGTCCTTGTTACCCAAAGTGGGCATAATTTCACCACCAATGTCTACACCAAACCTTTCAATGAAGGCCAATGTCTCAATGGAAGCAGTGAGTGCCCCAGTTGACATAAGCAATCTACCATTGGGGCTTATGTCCGCCGAGCACTTACGCACTGTGATACCTGGTCAAAAGTCCACCATAGCTCGAACGCACTACCCAGGTACTAGTAAATAACGGCTTCAGCAACAAAGAAATTAATAAGGTTACCGAAAATATCTTGAACAAATGGTACACCAACTCCAACAGTACTCCAAACCATGAAGAAATAAAACTTTTTTACAAGTCACGTGGAGTGTATTTAGGGATGAAATGGGTGGGAGTGTTTTTATGCCTTTCCCTTTTTGGCTACCTCCCTTGGAAGGGGGAAAAAGCCTTGGCATATGTATGTACAAGTCACACATTTCTACAGCTTACAAAGAAGATGAAAAGGCCATCAAAGACATCGTCAAAAGAAGCATAAAGCCTATGAATGACAAAACTTCAATCAAGCTAATCATCTTTTGTAAAAGCTAGAAAACCTCCAATCTGCTTCTCCAAAACAACACCCGCCAAAAGAGGAATGAGCTGAAAAAGTCTCATGTCATATACGAATATAAATGCACAAAAGGAACTGTGAAGCCCTTCCTTCCTCGTACATAGGCATGACGACTATGAAGCTGGAATCCAGACTGGTTGGACACAAATACATAGGAGCCCCAAAGAATGCTTTGGCATCACATGGACACCACATTACACGAGAAGAATTAGAACAGAACACAAAAATCTTGGAAACCTGCATGGACCCGAGAAAATTAAAGATAATCGAGGCCCTTTATATCAAGGATAAAAACCCCAATTTGAACATATAGGCACTTGATTTATAAGCGCTACCCAGGATGAGAACACAGGGTAGGCCAGAAGCATGAGATCATTTATGCCCATTTTTCATACTATCATGTGATCTCCCCCGTCTAATAATTTCATGTGGTCAATACCTCTCAGTTGACACTTGACACACTCCCTGAAGAAGGCTCAGTTGAGCCGAAATCCGGATCTGAGATTATGTCCGCCTACGCACAAGTTCTACCGAGTTTAGGCCCTGCTACATGGCGATTAGTGAGATCTTTAGAAAGTATCTGCAAGAAAATTATTAATGCAGAAAAACAGCATCACCTTCAACAAAATTTGTATTTTAGAAGACTTACTGCCTGTATATACTTCATTATTTATCTGTCAATCTATTATCATTTACTATTTAACTTTACCTATTTATTTTATTTATTACTATTTACATTATAATTTTCATTTATCTATTTAGTGATCATTATTATAACTTTTTTCGCATCCAATCTACTTATGGACCAAAAAGCCTCCTGTCGGTATGCTCCTCCTTTGTAATCCTTCGTATGTAATTGTAATTCTGGAAAGCTCGAATATATATACATACATACATACATGCATTCATATATATATATATATATATATATATATATATAGATTTCCAGTTGGGGCTGATGACAGGTATGGAAGTGGTGGTTCTGAGAGACGGTTTCCAGTCAGCAAAAATTGAGAGAAAAAATATTTCTTGTAATGTTTCATAGATATTAACTCTGCCAATGGAACGTACTGCACAACAACAAAACTTTATATCCCTTTAAATAGACTGGTTGATGCATGTCATGGAGATGTATCATACTATCCATGCTATCATAAGCATAATGCAACTTCATGTTAAAATAGTTCATAAAGTCTTCCTACATGTATTATTTATGAAGCAATAACAATAGCTTTTTCTGAGGAAACTGTACTGTACATTTTTTGTTTATCTTTTGCACTAAATTACAGAAGCTTCCTTCATTTTAATTCTAGATATCAGCATAAGTAATAGCAATAGTTTTAAGTAGATCTGATTATCAGTGACAATAAACATTACAATAAGAAAACTACAACAAAAGTCAATGGGTAAAATAGTTTATCAAAATTAGTTACGAGAGTACATACCAATACTCCAACCACACTGTTCCCAAGCCTCGCTTATTGAGGAAGCATCTGCATAAAAACAGCTGTGATTCTCACACATGATGTAAATTATAATGTTAAAAGAAAAATATATATATAATGCCACAGTCAAACTGAGATGTGATGCACCAAACCTCTTGAGTTTATCAAATGTGGTGAAAAGGGTTCCTGGCAGCCTCAAACCTGGGGAGAATAATTTTACATTCAATATTTTTTTCTTCTTTTCACTCTGTTCAATTACAAAAGATGAGCTGGCTATAATGTGAGTGAAAGGATGCACACATACCTGCTGTTCCATTTGCAGTTCAAGTGGTTCATCCTTGGAACCTCAAATACTTTCTATGCTGTACAATGATGCATGAAGCATGATAAAGAAGCTGGCTCCTGTTTGATTAAAAAAACAAGAAAAAGAAACTGTACTTCAGCTAATACTCCTGTCGACATAAATCATTTCTCTTGCAGCCTCCATACATCTAGGGGTGTGCTGATTAATCGGCATAGGCAAGAATTAGCACTTTTTTGGTGAATCAGCATTTTTTTTAGAAAGGAATTCGGCATCAGCAATGTTTTGCTGATGTCAATGCCAATTCAGTAATTCACCTATCATTCCTTGTTATGGTGGCTGCAGAGAGCCATGCAACATATTATGTGCTATATGAGATACCAACCAAATAATCATTGCTTTATTTTATTTTCACATAGCAGCATCACAACTGTGAGGAATGAGGTGGCTTTTTTTTATGTATTTTGACAAGTAAACACATAACAATACATCTTTATGCTTTTTGACAATAACAGCTATGACTTTGACTCATGTTTAGACGATTTGCTGTCAAATTCACAATCACATAAGTCAAATTTGGACATAGTCAAACTTCAAAGAAAAAAAAAACATACATCTTCATCTGTTCTGACACTACAAAGCAAAGTTGATCAGTTTTACCCCCTCCCACTGGAACCACAAGACTCGGATTCCTTGAGTTGGTGCAGAGACAACCACAGCTCATATCCTAAACTTGGAAAAAGTTGCCAACAAAATGCTGAGCTGCTCTCCACCATCTTCAGTGAAGAGTGAACGGCTCTTCAGCATTGGTGGTAATGTCTACACCCCACACTGTAACCACTTGACTTCAGAATCAGGGGAGAAACTGATGTTGTTGCACTTCAATTTGCGAATGTTTAACTTTGACTATTAACCCATGGAATGCAGCAGTACTCAGGTGAGTCAGCATGTTAAAAATTAGGAGGGAAAAAAAAAAAAAAAAAAAATCCTATTTGGATTTTGTGCCCCGACACAGGTTTTGAAAGAGAGAAAAATAAAAATTGGCCATTTCCCACATTCCATGCATCAATTACTATAGAGACTGAGTTAAGTTTAGGCTTTACTGTTTTGTTAGGATTAAGAAATGGATTGATACATGTGCTTTAACAAAACCTATGAAACAGGTAATATTTACCTCTTTTTCAACCAATAGAAAATAATACAACCATCCATACATTGATAATCATAAAGTGGTCAATCAATAAGCACTTCATTAACTTCATTCAATCATCAGCATCCAACAGCTCAACAACTGGCAGGTATAAATCTACACAGATTATAAAGCAAGTAATTATATAAAGTGGAACTGGCATTGGCAACTAAGAGTGAATAGGAATTGGCATCAGAAAAAAAAAGTATATATATATACTGTATATACATACATATACCAAAGGGGGGGGGGGGGTTAGCCAAAAAGAAAAAGGCACAGAAACCACTCCCACCCATTCCATTCCCCTCCACCCTCCCTCTTGGCATCTCCTGGATGACGGGTCATCCCTGCATCCTGTCCACTGCCCTGGGTCAGAAGCAGTGTCGCAAGACACAGCACATCCACAGCAAGGCTGCTTCATAAATTTGGCGACCCAACCCTCTCCATCTCCTTATGCTGAAAAGGAGAAGACGGGGAAAAATCCCTTTGGGCTGTGTCAAATTTGTTCTCATACATACTTCCTCACCCCCCATCCCCTCACCCACTCCCCCTCATGCATCACAGCATCATCCAAACACAACCCCTCTCCATTCACCCCTATCTTCTGTCCTTCCTCAACAGACATTCCTCTCTTTTGTAAAGCCCCTTTCACCACATCCATCCATCCATCTCATCCTAGGAGGCCCCCTCATGTTCATTCCTTCCACCTCTGCCTTCCACACCTCTTTTACTAATCTTTCTTCACTCATTCTTTCCATGTATCCAAACCATCCCAATACTCTTTCATCAACCCTATCTCCCAGCTCCCTTTCCACCCCTGTTCTCCTTCTCACCTCCTCATTTCTCACTCTATCTAGCCTAGTAACCCCTATCATACTTCTTAGACATTTCATCTCAAACACATTCAAACTCCTTCTCTCTTCCTTTCTTATGTTCCATGTTTCTGCCTCGTACAGTGCTGTTGGCACAATCACTCCTTCATATAACCTCCTCTTAGCATCCATTCCCAGATGTCTATTTCTCATTACCGTATTTTTCGGACCATAAGGCGTGGGCAAAATCCTTAAAATCGGCCAAAATCGGGTGGTGCGCCTTATCGTGAGGGGCACCTTATGTGTGGCTCACGTGAAAAAAATAAATAAATAAAAATAAGCCTCGAACAGTGACGTACTATTTTGACACGTTTCGTAGCTAGCCTGCTGACGGCGACAGTGCATAGGCCTAGCAAATGTTACAACCAAGTTATAACCAAGATGCATGTATCTTGACAAGAGAATTGCGAAAACTTCGACAGTTTTCGAGTCCATACCACCGCATTCATTCAGGGGGCCGTCCCGCTCGAAAACGAACTTCGTCAATTATGATCGGAATTTCGCGAATTTTTAATATGTTATATATACATATACTGAGATGTTCACCACCAATTTTTATATCATTTGGTTGAAAAACAATGAAGTTATTAATAAAAAAACATTTTTTGACCAATTACAAAAGTTGTATCTCCTCACTTATCCATTGACTGAGCATGCTGAAAAAAATCACAGAAATGCTCTATAGCAATACCTAAAAAATCATTGTGGCGTTATTGGAATTTCCTCTTAGTTTAGGAGAAAGAATTTTTTTTTGAAACGTGTCATATTTTTTTTTCAAAATACAATACATCAACTTCTATAAAAAAAAAAAAAAAACCCACAATAAAAAGTTTGCAAATTTATTCAGCTTTCAAATGATCTAAACCCCATTAAAATCGGCCGAGTAGTTACAGAGGAGATAGAAAAAATGTAGAGAAAAGGGTTGTTTTGAGATCTCACCTTTTTTTTTTTTTCTCACCATACACCAGGTAGGGCTATGCCCTGTCAGCGATGATGCCTCACGAAGTCCCTCCACAAGTCCCTATCAGCATACAGCTGCACACTCTCCACATCTTCCATAGTTCTTCCTCTTGACTCTATGGCTTGTCTGATACCGTCTCTCCATCTCTTCCTGGGTCTTCCTGTTGGACGCTTTCCTTGTGGCTGCCACTGGTAGTATTTTAATGGGTACTGATGCTCATTCATCCTCATGACGTGGCCAAACCATCTTAATTGGCTTTTCTCTACATATTCTAATATTGGCTCTATTTCCAGCTCTCTTCTTATTTCTTCATTTCTTATTCTGTCACACCTTGTTACACCTTTTATTATTCGCAGTACTCTCATCTCTGCTGCTTGTATCTTACTTTTCAGCCTTTCTGTCAATGTCCATGTTTCTGACCCATATGTTAGAACTGGTCTTAAAATATTTTTGTAAATTGTTAACTTAAACTGCTTGGGTATAAGTTTTTCTCGCATCAATGGATATAGCGTTCTTAAATTATTTGTATGGCACTGTATTCTATTTAATATTTCTTTTTCCATTTGACACCTTTCATCTATCTTTACTCCTAGGTATTTAAATTCTTCAACTAATTTCAGTTTTTCGCCTCCCAACCATATTTCTATCTCTTCTTTTTGCCTTGCGACCATCATTACTTCTGTTTTATTTGTGTTTATTTTCATTTTCACTCTTTTCAATGCACTGTTCCAAGCAGTTAATGCATTTTGAAGTTCAATGGGGTTGTTTGCAACCAGTGCAATATCATCTGCGTATGCCAATGTAATAACTTCCTCTCCAGATCTCAAATTTTTCATACATTTGTCCATAAAAAGTACAAAAAGCAATGGGGATATAACCCCACCTTGTCTTACTCCAGAATTTACATCAAACCAGTTATCCTCGCGAGTTTGTGTTCTTACAGCGCTGGTACATTTACTGTATAGACTTTTGATTGCTCTAACAAGTAATCTATCTACACCATATAGATTTGGGATACAGTTTTGAGATATTGAGCTTTAAAGTTCAAAATACATTTCGTTGCTTTTTTTATATTTTTCATTTCGATTTTTTTCTCTGCGCCAATCTTCATGCATTCTATGTCATTCACATGTTATTATAAAGTGTAGCTGGTACCTGGTCCCCCCTTTTACAAGGTATTAATCGCTCAGAAGGCGAGGGTTTCAGGAGGCACCACCTCCCTCATTGTCGCCAGGTTCGCTAATTAAAAAGCTCCCGGCTGGTAATCGGAGCTGAACGATGGTTTTCTCTTCCTCTTCCTAGTCTTTGGTGTCCCTTTCCGTTCCGTGTCTTTATCTTGTTCCTCAAGTGCTTTTGTAATTATTGGATTGACTCCAACCAAGTGAGAAAGAAGATTATGTGACCTCCCAAAGTTGTTGTTGTTGTTGTCGTTCCCTAGACTGTCTGTCCGAGCAGTCCCGTCTCCTCAAGGAAGGCCACAGCCGAAACTGGGTTTTCCCACAAATCCTTTATAGAGTGTATGTTGTGTTGTTTGCGTGCATGATTGTGTATAATGCAGTCTTCCATTATGTGTTGTATGGTATGGGGTGAAGTGTTACATCCTGGGCAGCTGTTCACAACACGGTTGTCCAGCCTCTTCTGGTAGCTTATAAGTGCTGGGTGGTGACCGCATCGCAGTCTGGCCAAGTGGACTCTGTCCTTACGTGGGAGAGAGGATTCAGAAGGGTGGATATCAGGGGGTCTGGCATGCAGCAGTGTGTTGTCTTTCAGTGTGTTAATGGAGCGGTGAGTGATATGATTATGAATATGTTTCCGGAGGCTGGTATTTGGTGGTTGTGGAGGAAGAGAAGAGAGTATCTGTGTGTAATAAAGGTCTATGGGTGTAGTTTTAATGTTTCTTGGTGTGTGTGGGTGTTCTGCTATGTAGTGTAGCGGGTGTGATGTGTTTGTGGTGGCTGCAGCAAGTGTTTGTGTGCCTCTCATGTCGAGGTGGTCCTTGACTTTGAGGACTTTTGTTTCATGGTGTAAATGGTCTGTAGGTGATGTATTTGTGCAGCCTGTAATTGTTTTTAGGGCTTTGTTTTGTATGATTTGAAGGGTGTTGTGGTGTGTCTCACTGAGATTAGGAGCCCATGCAGGACTCGCATAATTCATCACTGAGCGTATGCATTGTTTGTGTATTGTTATATTAGTTTCTTTGTTTTGTCCAAATGTTGTTCCAGTGATTGACTTAAGTGCGTTAAGTCTAGGTGTGCATTTGTTTTTTATGTTTGTGAGGTGTTGTTTGAAAGACATGGATGTATCGTATGTTACACCAAGAATTTTCGGTGTGTTTGTGTGTGGTATTAGAGTGTTGTTGATGTAGAGATGAGGTATGTATTTGTGTTCTTTTGTCCAGTTGGTGAGAAGTGTTGCTGTAGATTTGGTTGGAGCTATTTTGAGTCTGTTTGTGATGAACCATGTGTTGAGTGTGTCAAGGTATGGCTGGATTATTTCTGCAGCTTTGTCTGTGTTACGATGTGTGCATGTGATTGTTATGTCGTCTGCGTAGGAAGAGATTTGTATTTCTGAGGTGTCTGGCGTGGGTAGGTCATGCATGTATAGATTAAATAATGTGGGGGATAGAACTGAGCCCTGTGGTACTCCGTTCTTAATGTTTCTGATGTGCGATGATTGGCCATTATATGACACATGAGCATTCCTGCCTGCCAGATAATTGGCCAGCCATCTTTTGGTGTTATTGTGCATGTCTGTGTTATATATTTTATTTGTTAGGTTGTGGCGGGGGATAGCATCAAAAGCTTTACTAATGTCCAATGTTATAAGAAGTGTTCTGTGGTGGGGCCTATCTGAATTGATGCCATCTAAAATTCTTTGTGTGAGGTTTGTCAGAAGAGTGTTTGTGGAGTGTAGTGGCCTAAAACCGTGTTGTGAGTCAGCAAGGGGAATATATGGTGTGACAAGTTTAAGTATTAGGCGTTCAATGACTTTAGAGGGGGTGCAGAGAAGTGTGATTGGGCGGTGAGATGTTGGGATTGTTGGGTCTTTGTTCGGTTTTGGAATGGTGATTATTTTACCATGCTTCCAGATGTCGGGTATAGTGTTGTGTGAATAGCTGTAGTTTGCAATGTTTGTGAGTGCGTGTATACCTTGTGGTCCAATGTGTTTTAGGTGGATGTTGCTTATGTTATCAGGGCCACAGGCAGACGAGTGCTTGAGACTATGCATTATGAGTTTTGTCTGACTGTCTATGAAGGGTGTATAGTCTGAGTCTGTGGGAAAGTCTTTCTTACGTCGAATGGTGCGTCGGTCGTCAGGGTGAGATGTAAGATGGCTCATCTGTGCAAAATGACGTATGAGTGCGTTTGCTTGTTGTCTGTTTGAGGGTAGATTATCTGTTGTTGTGATTATTGCTGCGTGAGAGCGTGTAGTGTTAGTGTTGGATAGTGTGATGCTGTTGAGTGTTTTGTACAATTTGCTGGTGTTTGTTTTGTGATCAAGTGTATTGATAAAGTTTTGCCAATTTTGTGTTTTTTGTTCATGTATTTCATTGGCAATCACAGTGTTTAGTGTTTGTATTTGGTCTGCTATGTTTTGAGGGATAGGTGTGGGGGTATCGTGTTTAAGTGTGTCACGTTGTCTGATGAGGCCTTGGATTTCTGGTGTGAAGTTGGGGTTGTGTGATTTTCTGTTGCCTCTAGGGATGTATCTCTTGTCTGCGTTTTGTATGATTGTATTAAAAGCGTGCACAGCATTATTTATGTTTGTGATTGGTGTACTGTTAAGTGTTTCAAAATGTTGTTCTGTCTCTTCATTAAAGGCTTCCCAGTTAGCTCTCTTGTAATTGGTGTAAGTGTGTCTGTGGCCAGCTGGGGTGCATCTTGTTTTGGTGGTGATGATGATTGGAAGGTGGTCAGAACCAAGGGCTCCGACCACTCTCCATGATGTTGTTGGGGTTAGGCAGGGGGAGCAAAAGGTGATATCAGGAGAGGAGGGAGTGTAGAGGGCTTGGTATGGGATATGTGTATGATTATGCTTGTTGTTCATGATAGTCAATGAGTCGAATTGAGTCTGTATATCAAGCCCTCTGTCTGTGTCAGGGTTGTCGACAAACCAGGCAGACGACTTGGCGTTGAAGTCACCACCCATGATCAGGTTGGGGATTGAGGTTAGTTGGCTGAGTTGAGGTCTGAAGGTGGTTGGAACTGTGGGGGATGATTGGGGGGGAATGTACATGTTTACTATTGTTAGTGTTGAATTGTTGCCTGTGCGGATACGAATGGATTGGGTTTCTGTTGTGTTATCTGTGGTAGGGAGGAGAATTTTGGTTGTGGCACTTGTGTCCACAAAACAGATGGAATGGTGGATCAGGGTGATGAGTCCACCGCCATTGCCGTCAGTCCGGTCTTGTCTGATGGTGGTGTAATTATGAAATGATGGTGTTTTGTGTGAGTGTCTTAATTTTGTTTCTTGTAGAATTGCAATGTGTATGTTGTGTTGTTTAAGAAAGTGTTCAAGTTCATGTTTTTTAGTGTTAATACCGTCAATGTTGTGTTGTAATATGTTGATGTTGTGTGTTTTGTATGTGTTGTATGTTGCCGTTTGGGGTTGAGGTTGGGGTGGTAGTGGGGAAGGTGTAGGATCTGGGTCAGAGGGGGGGAAAGGAGAGATCGGGGACAAAGGAAGGGGAGTACTAATCGGGGGTAAGGGCAAAGGGAAATTGGGAGTGGGTAAGGGTGTTGGCTGTGGTTGGGGAGGTGGGATTGGGGTTACTGGAGGGCAGGTAGAACATGTCCAAGTGTTTGTGTATTGGTTTGTGTCAGCAAGTGTTGTACAAGTGAGGTGGGCCCAGTTTTTGCACATATTGCACTGAACTGAGCCCTTTGTCTGTCTGCTCGAAGTAATGGGTTTAGAGCATGTTGGGCATGTGTATTTTGTGGTGGGCCCAGGATTGCTCTCTACATCTCCGGCTAAAAGTAGAAGAAGAGGGGTGATCGCCGGAAAATGACCCCTCAGTGCAGAAAAAACGTAACATTGTGTGTTGGAAAAAAAGGATTGTGGTACTCCCCCAGGTAGGCGTAGCTCCTCCTTGGGGATCGGTGCCATCTGCGTAGAGCTGATGGCCAGGGGTAGTTGCTGCTGATTGGCCCCCAACTCTTGGGGTTGGGGGGTGGTCCCACGACGTAGACGTTGCAGCTCCAAAGTTGTGGTCAATGACAGTTGCTCTCACAACAAAAAGCACTCGGAAGAGGCCGGCGAACTTTGCTTTAGAGCACCTGATCCAAACTTTTGAGTGTAAACTCTCATTTGGATTTTGAGTTACCCCCTTGAGACATTTCTGAAGAATGTCCGGGGCAGTCAGATCTCTATAGACATTCTTGATTAGCTCTAACTTTTCATATGAGATCTTGGCCAGGTAGAGCGACTTTACTTTGTGGCTGACAGGTGATTTGCCCTCTGCATTTGCCCGGTTGTAGAAGCACCAGCTGTCTGCTCCAGCTGGGCAAAAGTGATGCGCTGGCTTCTCATCACTCGATGTCAAGTGGAAATATGTCGCCCACACGGCCATTCTCATTGTGTCATAGTCGGTGCTCACATTATCACGGATCGCCTTCCCGTAATATGATCCGAGAAGATCAATGACTTGATCAGTCAACATGTGAGCACCTCCTAACAAGCTCCTCTTCCTTTGCTTGCCAGATTTCGTTGTTATTATTTCGCTCGCATCTTTCTTCAGGTTGCGCAGTCTGGTCCCCATCCTTTTACAGACGTGATTTATACACTCCTCCTTGATGACGGGTTCTTTATATGGCCCTTTGCCATCGTTCAATAGGCATACCGCTTTGTATGCGCTTGAATCACCGTCACCAACGAAGGTCGTGTATTTCATTTTGTACTGTAGGGATCGGGACCACATCCGTACAGCTTCTTCTGCCTCCATCGCTCCCGATTTGCCATGAAAGTTCTTATGACAGACGTGTATTTTCCTCACGCTGTCATCCTTACACTTTGAACAGTAATTGCACAGAACCTCCAAATCAATCACAGTTCGAGTGTACACCTCTATCACAAACCCGATGCCGATGCGCGACTTATAACCACGAGTCAACCACGTTCCGTCAAAGGAAACATCGCAGTTGATGTTACCATCGGCGTCTGGCTGCGACAGGTTTTGGTCGAGATAAAACTGCCACACTTTCTCTCTTCCTTTTTCCATCAATGCTCTAAACCATATACCCATCTCTCTATACAGGTAAGAAGCGTGCTTGGTATATACACCTGCGGACAAGTTTCCACCTGAGATATATGGTGCCAGGTTTTGTAGGCCAGCTCGTCCTACACCTGTGATAAGACTCATATAGACCTGGACAATGTCCGCCTCTGTCATTTTTCCATGGGAAGTTGGAGGGGTGTCACACAGGACTCTGTCACAACCGTCACACTGTAACTGCACACGAGTGTCGAAGTGCTTCCTTTCCAATGACATATTTACACTACCCTTACAAGTCCTCTTCGGACACCTTACGCTATTGAGCATTGCATGGAGCTGTGATACTGAAAGTATAACTTTCATATCGTACTCTTTCTGAGTAGTAGGCAAAACACCTCTCATTAATTGTTTCCTCTTCAAAAGAGAGGAAAGCGTGTCAGTTGAAGTGCTAGGCAATGACACATCACGCATGGTTGATGTGGATGGTTGCGGTGGTGGGACCTCACAAACAGGAAAGGGAGGGGCGGAGGAGGGAGATAATGCGGTTGACCCAGGCGAGCTAGGACGCGCCGCTACACTATCACCAATTCCAGTAATACACTGTTCTTCTACACTTTTGTTTAGTTTCTCACTTCTTGCAAGAAACGCACGTTTCTTCTTCGAATGTTTAGGCATTCTTGAAAGGTTATAGCTACAAGTACGCGGAAATAAAAGTTCTCCAAGGAGCGACAATTCACTTTCTCTGCTTACTTGTACAAGCTCTCACAGCTGACTGACGCTGTCTATGCAAGCACTACAGTGTATGTGTGATGTGTAGGACAAGTTTCCAACTAGTCTTAATTAATGAATAACAAAATGCATCGCATTTGTGCCATTTTTATTACAATGAAACAACATCGAATATACGTGCAGCGAAGGTGCACTGGGAAGTGCGGGGGGGGTCAGAAAAATGGTCATAGCTCCTTTATTTTTTGATATTTCGCTAAAATATTTCAGGACTGGATTGCCAAAGGCCACTAGATGACAGGGAATTTTTTTCGAATATTTCGATTTTTTGACGGAAATTCATCTGGACGGCCCCCTTCACGCTATCATGGCTATGACATGATAGTGTCCACAACACAGACAGCCATTTTGCATTGGTCTAGTCTTGCTCCACTCCGACTGTAGTCATTTGGGTATTTTTTTAGTTTCGACCATGGGCACAATATAGCAATAGAAAATTAATTATTAATTTTGTAAATTAAAATGTATCAACGTAATATGCAATTTTGTGGGCAGAAATGAAAATAAAAAATACCTTGCTACAAGCAAATATGCTAATGAACGAAGTCAGTAGCATAGGATCGGGACACCGTCTTGTCTGTCAATTGACGGCCTCGGTACTAACGACAGTACCTTGCCAGGTACATTTTCTTGAAAGAATGTTATGGAGCGGAGATACATGCATTCCTTCAAGCTGCAAGAACTTTGTATACCCCGCAATCTGAGAGAGTGGTTGAAAAGCCCGCCAACGTCTCTCACGACGACGACAACGAGGATGAGCCGGATGACATTTAATTTGCAGATAATGATTTATTAAACACAGGTTGGGTTAGGTTAGGTGAATTCATCATCCTTTCATTTCTTTGATGTCGGCATCTATCATAACAAGCATGGCGTACCATTCGTCCTACACAGCTTTGTTACTTACGAAATCTGTTTTAGTACCTTTTGTTTTTTTTTATTTCTGCTCACAAAATTGCATATTACGTTGATACATTATGATTTACAAAATTAATAATTAATTTTCTATTGCTATATTGTGCCCATGGTCGAAACTAAGAATTTACCGTCATTTGTAATAAATCTTTTGTTTTTAAGTGAATAGAAAATTGCAGGAATAAAAGTGCTAATGTTGGTTTTATTCCCCACAATTCTCATAACGTGTTTATGTTGTTTTTTAAGGGTATTGGTAGGGCAGACCGTCCATGGAGGTGGTCTGATTTCACTGACCAAAATAAAAAAGTATATCATTTATTTTTGTAATTTTGCTAAATCCCAACCGATTTTTCTCATTCAACAACGAAAATGTTCAGTTCTGAATGCACTCACATATGCATGATTATCCGATGACAAGACCGGGTGCACCTTATGTAAGGACGGAGAATAGCAAATTATGGGTGCGCGTTCTGGTCCGAAAAATACGGTACACTTTTCAATCCACCAAGGCATTTACTTGCTTCTCTCAATCTACATTCTACCTCCACCCTCACTCCTCCCTTTCCTGGCACATTTGCATCCAAGTATCTGAAACTATCCACTTCCTCCAGTTTCTCACCCTTGATGCTCACTTCCAGCCTGCTGCCACTCTCTCCCCTTGTACATCTCATCACCTTACTTTTGCCCACATTTATCTTCAACCTCCTTCTTTCACACACCTTCTCAAATTCTGTCACTAAATTCCTCAATCCCTCCTCTGATCCTGCTACAAGTGTAGTGTCGTCAGCAAACAACAACTGGCTCACCTCCCACTTTTCTCCATTTTCTTTAATCATCTCCAACCCCTGACCCACTACCCTTGCATTCACCTATCACACCACCCCATCCATGTATAGATTAAACAGCCAGGGTGACATAACACATCCCTGACAAAGTCCCACCTTTACCTCAAACCACCCACTCTCTCCATTTCTAATCCTAACACAAGCTCTATTACTCTCGTAAAAACTCTTAACTACTCTTAACAGCTTCCCTCCTATCCCATATATCTGCAGTATCCAGTGTCTTCCTGTCTACCATGTCATAAGCCTTTTCCAGATCCATAAAAGCCCAAAAGACATCCTTACCTTTTCCTATAGCTTTCTCACATATGTCTTACCACAAAAATCTGATCTACACAACCCCTACCTGTCCTAAACCCACACTGTTCCTCACCATTACTCCCTCTGTTCCTCTCCTAATCCTCTCAATCAAGATCCTCCCATAAGCCTTCCCAACTACACTCAACAAGCTCCCTCTGAAACTACTACACTCACACTTGTCCCCCTTTCCCTTGTAAAGTGGAACTATATAGCCACTCCTCTGGCACTCTATCCTCTCTCCAGCAAACATTAAATAACCTCACCAACCAGTCAACCATCACTGTACCTCCTTTCTTCAGACATTCTGCATAGCATCCATCCAACTCAGGTGCCTTACCTGTTCTCATCATCTTAACCGCTGCTTTCACTTCATCTTTCCTTATTTCTCCTCCATTTTCCTCACTCATCACTCTCATTTTCTTTGCACTTCCGACTGCAACTATCTTTCCCTCCCTATCCTCCTTCACATTTAGCAACTCCTAAAATACTCTGCCAATCTTCCTCTTACTGCCTTCTCTTCCATTATCATCTCACCATCTGCACCTATTAACCTTTCCTTCTCTACTTGATTCACCTCGTCTTCCTCTCTTAATTTCTTTCCAAAACATCTTTTTATTACTTTCAAAATTTTCTGTCATACTCTTACCCCATTTCACATCTGCTCTCCTCTTTGCTTCCTTTATCTTATGCTTAACTTCCCTTCTCTTTACTTTGTACCTCTCATACGATTCCCTCGTCCTATTTTGTAACCAATTTCATGCCTGGAATAAAAAAAGGGAAATCAATTGATCCGTTAATACAAATGCAGTACATTTGAAGAAGCTGAGGAAACAAAGTTCTGATGCAAATTTCATGTCCACTGGTCACAAGAGACGAACAAAATCTCACCTCCAGAGTCAAGCGTCTTTCTTCTGGACCGTACTGATGCACCTCGACTAGGAATCAGCAAACTTGAACCAGACTCGTTTTCCTGAAGACGAAAAACAATGGCAGATTTCTTCAACCATAATTTCAAACAAGGTTCTTCCAGTAGAATATATGGCACACTCTCTTAAAAAAAAAAAAAATAATAATAATAATAATAATACATACATATACCAAAGGCTTTTTGGCCAAAAAACAAAGGCATAAAATCCACTCCCACCCATTCCATCCCCAACATACTCCACTCCCATCCACCCTCTACCCTCCATCTTATCTTGGCACCTCCTGGATGACGGGTCATCCCTGCATCCTGCCCTGGGTCATAAGCAATGCAGTAAGAGACAGCACATCCATAGCAAGGGCACTGAATAATAATAATGATAAAATAGAAAATAAAAAAATAAATAACAAAATAAAACATAAAAGATGCAGATTCCAAAAACTTGTTGGCTCATCCTAACAACTGCCTGCAGTCAACCACGTCTGGCGACTTGTGACAGCTCTGTCCATCTGCGGAGGGCAGCTGACTCTCTCTGTCCTTGGTGGCTGCCGTCTGCAGTTGTTCATCCATACGGCAGAGTTAATCCACAATGGACGAATTCGAACTTACAAAACCATTCCGAGACCCTCTACCTTACCTTCACAATCATCACATGCTCCAACACACGGTGCATCTGCCGAGAGGCGAAGGAGGGTTTGACCTCTTCAATACGAGTCAAATATTCGCGTGCACATCAGGTTGCCTGATGTACAACGATGCATCAGAATGCATGTATTATAAAATACGTAGTGGGCACGTGTAAAGTATGTTGTATTTGTACATACATGCATAAATACGTATACCAAAGGCTTTTTCCCTCTTACACAGGAGGTAGCCAAAAAGGAAAAGGCATGGAAACCACTCCCACCCATTCCATCCCCACATACTCCACTCCCATTCACCACCCCTCCCTCCCTTCCTCTTTTCTTGACTCCTCCTGGATGACATGTCATCACGGCATCTCACCCACTGCCCCCCTGGGTCAGAAGCAATGCAGCAAGACACAGCACATTCACAGCAAGGCCACTTCATTATATCGGCAATCCCCCCTCTCCGTCCCCTCAAGCAGAAAAGGAGAAGACGGGGAGAAATACCTTCGGGCTGTGTCAGATTATTTTTCACACATACTCCCTCACTCCACCATCCCCCACCCACTCCCTCTCATCCATCACATCATCCATACACAACCGTTTTCCATTCACCCTTATCTTCTGTCCTCTCCTGTCCTTCCTCAACAGACATTCCTCTTTTGCAATGCCCCTTTTACCCCATCCATCCATCTCATCCTAAGTCGCCCCCTCATGTTCACTCCTTCCACCTCTGCCTTCCAAACCTCTTTTACTAGTCTTTCTTCACTTATTCTTTCCACGTGTCCAAACCATCCCAATACTCTTTCATCCACCTTATCTCCCAACTCCCCTACCACCCGTTCTCTTCCTCACCTCATTTATCACTAAATCCAACCTAGTAACCCCTACCATACTTCTCAGACACCTCATCTCAAACAGAAAGATAAATAAGTAAAATAAAGAGTCATTTTCCACCTTATTGACAGCACCCTGCCTGTCCGTGAGCGTCATTTCCTCCTGATAAGCAGCAATCCAGCCCAGATGGTGCTGTACAGTGACGTCGCGGTCATCCTGAAAGCAGAGAAACATTCTTATTCGGCAGTGTGGCCACTCTTTGGCTTTTTTCCCAAGATCTTGGGATTTTTGCCATCATCTTGGAATCTTAGATATAAATGGTAAAAAATGAACAAATCTTGGTGAAAAAAATAAAAAGATTTGTTACTTTTTTACAATTTATATCCAAGTTTCCAAGATGATGGCAAAAATCCCAAGATCTTGGGGGGAAAAGCCAAGGAGAGGCCACACTGTTATTCGGGACGTAATATTCAGAATGTCTCCACCCCCGTTCCTTGAACTGACTTTCGCCCGAGCAAACGAGATTTTCTTCACGTATTAAGTCGCAGACATGCAGATTATTATCCTTTTTTTTTTTTTTTCCCAATTATCTTATTCATTTTCTAAATCCTGCCCTAGCTACAAATTCATGTGTGGTTTCATCTTGGTTTATATCTTTAAATTCCAACAGTCATATCAAGATTTGGGTTATATCATCCAAGTTATTCCAAATAGAAATATTTAAGGTATCAGTCTGGGGGTATTTGCATTTGGGGACAGAGATGATGGTGGTGGTGGGGGGTACTGTAAGTGAATTGGCCCTGCTGCATATGTGCTGTGCCTTGCTGCATTGCTTCTGGCCCAAGGCATTGGGCGGGAAATAGAATGACCCGTCATCCAAGAGGAGCCAAGATGAGAGGGAGGAAAGGGTGGAGGAAAGGGTGGTGGAATGGGTGGGACTGGGTGCATGCCCTTTGATTTGGCTTCCTCCCTTATAAGGGGGAAAAAGCTCTTGGTGTATATATTTATATATATATATATATGTATATATACAGATCAAACTGAGTAAATACAACAGGCATGATAGCGGGTAACAAAAAAAAAAATCTACATTGGCCGGGGGTCCAGGGGCAGGAGCAGAGCCCCCAGTGGGGGTCAGGGTGTCTGCGGGCCTAGGCTGAATCCCTGGGGGGCTGAATCACTAGGAAACAAATGCATGCAAGCTGTTCCGTTGATGTTGCTATCGATATAATTCAGCCAAAATAAAATCTACATACACATGCACACCACACCACGTAATGCTCCACAAAACGAATCACTTGGGGGCCTGCACAAAATAAACTGCTTACACACAGGTACAGCCGACATACGATTCGCCCAAAACTTCACATCAACCAAAAATCATTCGACCACAATTTTTTTTTTTTCATCAAGATCATTTATTAAAATCATTAATGACAATCAGGAATTAATGACAAAAAATCGAGCTCATTGTCAGGAAAAGAAAAAAATCGGAAGAATATCATGCCTGATACAAGATAAGTCAATAACCCACCATTGGATAGCTCTGTAGAACTCTGTGCCCTGGGTCCGTGGAGGAACTTGTCGAGTACCTCTTCTCCAAGTCGTCCCACTCCAGTCGAAGATTCTGCTGGTACAAACGGACCTCCCTGTGGCTCAGGATTTGGCTCGTGCTGTACAGAGAAACACAAGAATTATAAGGCACCTTAACTTGCACTCTCTGGAAAGACGCAGAGTGGAGGGTGATCTAATAGAGGTGTTCAAGTGGATCAAAGGCTTTAACAAGGGTGATGCAAACAAGGTCATCATATCAAAACAACAGGGCAGGACTCGCAGTAATGGTTATAAACTGGACAAAATTAGATTTCAGAAGGAAATAGGCAAGAATTGGTTTACTAATAGGTGGTCGACGAATGGAATAGACTTAGTAACCATGTAGTGAGTGCTGAAACTATCAGTTGTTTTAAGAAACGGTTATACAATTTTATGGATAGGGATGACAGGTGGTGATGGATACGGAGCTGCCTAGTGTAGGCCTCATGGTCTCTTGCAGTCTCCTTCATTCTTATGTTCTTATGAGAACGATGCAGATTCGCAAATAAATACAAATGCACTTTGGTGTGGCTCGACTTTTGGCTCGTGTTGTACGGAGAACCACAAGAAGGTCAAGAATTAGGAAGATATAATGTAGCAGCACGTTTGTAAAATGAGACTTATTAACTCACTGTCGGAGAACGAGATAAGACAGAAGATCCGTATATTTCGACCACTATCTGTGGTCTCCTTCATCGATCTGCTGAAGAGGACCACAGATAGTGGTCAAAATATACGGATCTCCGGTCTTTCTTATCTCATTCTTCAACAGTGGGTTAACGTGTCTCGAGGACAAGAATGATGAAGATTTGCAATACCCTCAATCCCTTCCACAAAACGGCAAACTTATGCGGTTTAATCCAATCCAGCTTACGAGACAGCAATGACAATATGGTTTAACGTCACAAACTTGCCCCCTATCAGGAGGCTAGGACAGGGCCCTGTAGTGGACTTTGTAGCGTGGAATCTAATGAACCATGCCTTTGCTTCAACTCACCCTACACCTTCCCAAATTCTGTCACTAAATTCCTCAATCCCTCCTCTGATCCTGCTACAAGTGCAGAAAATGAGATGACAGAGAGAAATCCCTTCGGGCTATGTCAAATTATTAGTCACACATAATATATATATATATATATATATATATCGTATACTGATGAAACGTAACTAACCTCAAGGGAAGAACCTGTGGTGTAGAAAAAGGTACGACTCACCTGACCTCCAATCCAGTTTCTTGTACGGTACGGTACACTTCGGAAGACTGCCTTTCGTTACCGCTGTTGCGGTTCCTCACCTTCCAACAGGTCCTCTTCTGACAGGGCAGGTTCCTCCCAGCTTGAGTACAAGTCCATCACCAAGGATTCTGGCGAAGGAGGACCGCCGCTCTGCCTGTCCCCGTGGTCGTCCGATGGAGGTTGGAAGGTCAAGGTGTCCACCTGAGGGAGATTTTAGATATTGCCATTAGGTCTCTATATACCAGGGGTGGCCAAACCGTGGCTCTATATGCTGCTCATGGAAATATGATGGCTGATTTTTTTTTATCACAGTTAACGTAAAAGGTACATACAAACATATACTAAAGGGTTTTTCCCCCTCACAAGGGAGGTAGCCAAAATACAAAGGCATAGAAACCACTCCCGCCTATTCCATCCCCACTCCCATCCACCCCACCTCCCTCCCTCCCTCCCTCTTATCTTGGCTCCTCCTGGATGACGAGTCATCCCTCACATCTCTTGTGTACTGTAAGGTCTCCATTTACCACCAAGGGCCACTTGCCACATTCTGTTGACTCCAAACAGTTCTTGGAGTTCTCCGCCCCAGCCCCAATCCCACAGAACCTGAAATGGAGAGGAACCTGTACATTCAAACTCCAAACTGTTCTTGGAGTCTCCAAACCGTTCTTGGAGTCTCTGCCCCAGCCCCCATCCCACAGAACCTGAAATGGAAAGGAACCTGGACATGCAAACTCCAAACCGTTCTTGGAGTCTCTGCCCCAGCCCCAATCCCACCCCCACACAACCTGAAATGGAGAGGAACCTCCGCGTGCACAATAGGCAGTGCAGGGCTCCTCCAAAGTGCCGTCAATAAATACCTGGAGAGAGAGAGAGAAAGAGAAGGTCATTTTTCCTTTCTTAGCTCAGGAAAGCTCTTTTGAAACATTTTGAAGTGAAAGGGGGGAGGAGGGAGGGTGGGGGGAGGAGGGAGGGTGGGGGGAGAGAGGGAGGGAGGAGAGAGAGGGAGGGGGAGAGGAGGGGAGGGAGGGGGAGAGGAGGGGAGGGAGGGGGAGAGGAGGGGAGGGAGGGGGAGAGGAGGGGCAGGAGGGGCAGGAGGGGGAGAGGAGGGGCAGGAGGGGGAGAGGAGGGGCAGGAGGGGCAGGAGGGGGAGAGGAGGGGCAGGAGGGGGAGAGGAGGGGCAGGAGGGGGAGAGGAGGGGAGGGAGGGGGAGAGAGGAGGGGCAGGAGGGGGAGAGGAGGGGCAGGAGGGGGAGAGAGAGGGAGGAGGAGAGGAAGGGAGCGGGAGAGTGAGGGGATGGGGGAGAGTGAGGGGATGGGGGAGGTGGAGGGGGTGAGGATGGGGAGGTGGAAGGGGTGTGGGAGAGGAAGGGGGTAGGGGAAGAGGATGGGGGAGAGGGAGGGGGTGGGGGAGAGGGAGGGGTGGGGGGAGAGGGAGGGGTGGGGAGACCGGGAGGGAGAGGAAGGGGGTGGGGGAGGGAGAGGTAAGGGGAGAGAGGAGAGACAGGGAGAGAGGGGAGAGGGGCGAGAGAGGGGAGAGGGGGGAGAGGAGAGACAGGGAGAGGGGAGAGGGGCGAGAGAGGGGAGAGGGGGGAGAGAGGAGAGGGAGAGAGAAGAGAGGGGGGAGAGAGAAGAGAGGGGGGAGAGAGAAGAGAGGGGGGAGAGAGGAGAGGGAGAGAGAAGAGAGGGGGGAGAGGAGAGGAGAAAGAGGACAGAGGGGAGAGGAGAGATAATGGGAGAGAGGAGAGGGGGAGAGATGGGGGAAAGAGGAGAGGGGGAGAGAAAAGAGAGAAGGGGAGAGAGAAGGGAGAGAGAGGGGGAGACAATAGAGAAGGGGGAGAGAGGGGGAGAAAAGAGGTAGGAGAGAGGAGAGGGGGAGAGGGAAAGAGGAGAGGGGGAGAGGGGTGAGGGATAGAGGAGAGGGGGAGAGAGGAGAGGGGGAGAGGAGAGAGGGGGTGAGGAGTGAGGGGGTGAGGGATAAAGGAGAGGGGGGGAGAGGGGTGAGGGATAGAGGAGAGAGGAGAGGAAAGAGAAGGGGAGAGATGGAAAGAGGAGAGGGGGAGAGGAGAGAGGGGAGAAAAGAGAAGGGGGAAGGGAAAGGGGGGGAGAGGAGGAAAAGAGGAGAGAGGGGGGAGAGGAGAGAGGAGAAAGAGGAGAGGGGGAGAGGAGAAAGAGGAGAGGGGGAGAGAGGGCGAAAGAGGAGAGAGAGGGGGAAAGAGGAGAGAGAAGGTAGAAAGGAGCGAGAGGGGGAGAGAGAAGGGAAAGAGGAGAGGGGGGAGAGAGAAGGGAAAGAGGAGAGGGGGGAGAGGAGAGGGAGAGAGGGGGAGACAGGGTGAGGAGAGGGAGAGAGGGGGAGACAGGGTGAGGAGAGGGAGAGAGGGGGAGACAGGGTGAGGAGAGGAGAGAGGGGGAGACAGGGTGAGGAGAGGAGAGAGAGGAGAGGGGGAGAGAGGGGGAGAAAGAGGAGGGAGAGAGGGGGAGAAAGAGGGAGGGAGGGGGGAGAGAGAGGGAGGGGGAGAGGAGGGGAGGGAGGGGGAGAGAGGAGGGGCAGGAGGGGGAGAGGAGGGGCAGGAGGGGGAGAGGAGGGGCAGGAGGGGGAGAGGAGGGGCAGGAGGGGCAGGAGGGGGAGAGGAGGGGCAGGAGGGGCAGGAGGGGGAGAGGAGGGGCAGGAGGGGGAGAGGAGGGGCAGGAGGGGGAGAGGAGGGGCAGGAGGGGGAGAGGTGGGGAGGGTCGAGGGGAGGGAGGGGGGAGAGGAGGGGCAGGAGGGGGAGAGGAGGGGCAGGGGGGAGGGGGGAGAGGAGGGGCAGGAGGGGGAGAGAGGGGGAGGGGGAGAGGAAGGGAGTGGGAGAGTAAGGGGATGGGGGAGAGGGCGGGGGAGGGGGAGATGATGGGGAGCTGGAGGGGGTGGGGGAGAGGAAGGGGGTAGGGGATGAGGATGGGGGAGAGGGAGGGGGTAGGGGAAGAGGGAGGGGGTGGGGAAGAGGGAGGGGGTGGGGAAGAGGGAGGGGGTAGGGGAAGAGGGAGGGGTGGGGAGACCGGGAGGGATGGGGAGAGGGAGGGAGAGGAAGGGGGTGGGGGAGGGAGAGGTAGGGGGAGAGAGGAGATAATGGGGGAGAGAGGAGAGACAGGGAGAGAGGAGAGAGGGGGGAGAGGAGAGAGGGGAGAGGGGGGAGAGAGGAGAGACAGGGAGAGGGGAGAGGGGCGAGAGAGGGGAGAGGGGGGAGAGAGGAGAGAGAAGAGAGGGGGGAGAGGAGAGGGGGGAGAGGACAGAGAGGAGAGGAGAAAGAGGACAGAGGGGAGAGGAGAGATAATGGGAGAGAGGAGAGGGGGAGAGATGGGGGAAAGAGGAGAGGGGGAGAGAAAAGAGAGAAGGGAGAGGGGAGACAATAGAGAAGGGGGAGAGAGGGGGAGAAAAGAGGTAGGAGAGAGAAGAGAGAGGGAGAGAGGAGAGAGAGGGAGAGGGAAAGAGGAGAGGGGGAGAGGGGTGAGGGATAGAGGAGAGAGGGGGAGGGGTAAGGGATAGAGGAGAGAGGGGGAGGGGTAAGGGAGAGAGGAGAGAGGGGGAGGGGTAAGGGAGAGAGGAGAGAGGGGGAGAGGAAAGAGAAGGGGAGAGATGGAAAGAGGGGAGAGATGGAAAGAGGAGAGGGGGAGAGGAGAGAGGGGAGAAAAGAGAAGGGGGAAAGGGGGAAGGGAAAGGGGGGGAGAGGAGGAAAAGAGGAGAGAGGGGGGAGAGGAGAGAGGGGGGAGAGGAGAGAGGGGGGAGAGGAGAGAGGAGAGAGGGGGGAGAGGAGAGAGGAGAAAGAGGAGAGGGGGAGAGGAGAAAGAGGAGAGGGGGAGAGAAGGGAGAGAGGGCGAAAGAGGAGAGAGAGGGGGAAAGAGGAGAGAGAAGGTAGAAAGGAGCGAGAGGGGGAGAGAGAAGGGAAAGAGGAGAGGGGGGAGAGAGAAGGGAAAGAGGAGAGGGGGGAGAGGAGAGGGGGAGACAGGGTGAGGAGAGGGAGAGAGGGGGAGACAGGGTGAGGAGAGGAGAGAGGGGGAGACAGGGTGAGGAGAGGAGAGAGAGGAGAGGGGGAGAGAGGAGAGAGGGGGAGAAAGAGGAGGGAGAGAGGGGGAGAAAGAGGAGGGAGAGAGGGGGAAGGGAGAGGAGGGAGAGAGGGGGAGGGGAGAGGAGGGAGAGGAGAGGAGGGAGAGAGGGGGAGGGGAGAGGAGGGAGAGAGGGGGAGGGGAGAGGAGGGAGAGAGGGGGAGGGGAGAGGAGGGAGAGAGGGGGAGGGGAGAGGAGGGAGAGAGGGGGAGGGGAGAGGGGGAAGAGAAAGGAGAGAGAAGAGGGGGAAGAGAAAGGAGAGAGAAGAGGGGGAAGGGAAAGGAGAGAGAAGAGGGGGAAGGGAAAGGAGAGAGAAGAGGGGGAAAGGAGAGAGAAGAGGGGGAAAGGAGAGAGAAGAGGGGGAGAGAGGAGAGAAGAGGGGGAGAGAGGAGAGAAGAGGGGGAGAGAGGAGAGAAGAGGGGGACCGGGGGAGAGAGGAGAGAAGAGGGGGACCGGGGGAGAGAGGAGAGAAGAGGGGGACCGGGGGAGAGAGGAGAGAAGAGGGGGACCGGGAGAGAGAGGAGAGAGAAGGGAGAAAGGAGAGAGAGGGGGAAAGAGAGAAGGTAGAGAGGAGAGGGGGAAAAGAATGGAGAGAGGAGCAGGAGGGGGAGAGAGGAGAGAGAAAAGGGGAAGAGGAGAGGGAAGAGGAGAGGGGAGAGGAGAGAGGGGGAGATAGGGGGTGAGGAGAGGAGAAGGGTAGAGAAGAGGAGGGAGAGAGGGGGAGGGGAGAGGAGGGAGAGAGGGGGAGGGGAGAGGAGGGAGGGGGAGGGGAGAGGATGGAGAGAGGGGGAGGGGAGAGGATGGAGAGAGGGGGAGGGGAGAGGATGGAGAGAGGGGGAGGGGAGAGGATGGAGAGAGGATGGAGAGAGGGGGAGAGGAGGGAGAGAGGGAGAGGGGGAGAGGAGAGAAATGAGAGATGGGGGAGAAAGGAGAGGGGGAGAAGGGAGCGAAGGGGAGAGGGGGAGACAGGGGATGAGGAGAGGAGAGAGGGGGAGAGAGGAGAGAGGGGGAGAAAGAGGAGGGAGAGAGGGGGAGAAAGAGGGGGGAGAGGGGAGAGTGGAGAGAAATGAGAGAAGGGGAGAAAGGAAAGGGGAAGAAGGGAGAGATGGGGAGGGGAGAGGAGAGAGGGGGTGAAGAGAGGAAAGGGGGAGAGAGGAGAGAAGGGAAGAAAGAGGGAGAGAGGGGGAGGGAGAGAGGGGGAAGAGAAAGGAGAGAGAAGAGAAGAGGGGTGAGAGGGGGAGAGAGGAGCGAGAGGGGGAGAGGAGAGAGAGAAGGGGAAGAGGAGAGTGAGGGAGAGAGGGTGAGAGAGGGGGAGAGGAGAGGAGGGAGAGAGGGGGAGGGGAGAGGAGGGAGAGAGGGGGAGGGGAGAGGAAGGAGAGAGGGGGAGGGGAGAGGACGGAGAGAGGGAGGGGGAGAGAGGGAGGGAGGGGCGAGGGTGAGGAGGAGGGAGGGGGAGGGGAAGTGGAGGGAGGGGGAGGGGAGAGGAGGGGGAGGGGAGAGGAGGGAGGGAGGGGGAGGGGAGAGGAGGGAAAGAAGGTGAAGGGAGGAGGGAGAGAGGGGGAGGGGAGAGGAGGGAGAGAGGGGGAGGGGAGAGGAGGGAGAGAGGGGGAGGGGAGAGAGGAGGGAGAGAGGGGGAGGGGAGAGGATGGAGAGAGGAGAGAGGGGGAGGGGAAAAGAGGGAGAGAGGGGGGAGAGGAGAGAGGAGAGAGGAGAGGGTGAGGGGGGAGAGGGCGAGGGGAGAGGAGGGAGAAAGGGGGAGGGGAGAGGAGGGAGAGAGGGGGAGGGGAGAGGAGGGAGAAAGGGGAGGGGAGAGGAGGGAGAAAGGGGAGGGGAGAGGAGGGAGGGAGGGGGAGGGGAGAGGAGGGAGGGGGAGGGGAGAGGAGGGAGGGAGGGGAAGGGGAGAGGGAAAGAGGGGGAAGGGAGGAGGGAGAGAGGGGGAGGGGAGTGGATGGAGAGAGGGGGAAGGGAGAGGAGGGAGAGGAAAAGAGAGAGAGAGGGGAGGGAAGAGGGGGAGAGAGAGAGGAGAGGGTGAGGGGAGAGGAGGGAGAGCGGGGCAGGGGAGAGGAGGGAGAAAGGGGAAGGGGAGAGGAGGGAGAAAAGGGAAGGGGAGATGAGGGAGAAAGGGGAAGGGGAGATGAGGGAGAAAGGGGAAGGGGAGAGGAGGGAGAAAGGGGGAGGGGAGAGGAGGGAGAAAGGGGGAGGGGAGAGGAGGGAGAGAGGGGGAGGGGAGAGAGGGGGAGGGGAGAGAGGGGGAGGGGAGAGAGGGGGAGGAGAGGGGGAGGGGAGAGGAGGGAAAGAGGGAGAGGGGAGAGGAGGGAAAGAGGGAGAGGGGAGAGGAGGGAAAGAGGGAGAGGGGAGAGGAGGGAAAGAGGGAGAGGGGAGAGGAGGGAAAGAGGGAGAGGGGAGAGGAGGGAAAGAGGGGGAGGGGAGAGGATGGAGAGAGGAGAGAGGGGGAGGGGAAAAGAGGGAGAGAGGGGAGGGGGTGAGGGGGGAGAGGAGAGGAGAGGGTGAGGGGGGAGAGGGTGAGGGGGGAGAGGGCGAGGGGAGAGGAGGGAGAAAGGGGAAGGGGAGAGGAGGGAGAAAGGGGAAGGGGAGATGAGGGAGAAAGGGGAAGGGGAGAGGAGGGAGAAAGGGGGAGGGGAGAGGAGGGAGAAAGGGGAGGGGAGAGGAGGGAGAGAGGGGGAGGGGAGAGAGGGGGAGGGGAGAGGAGGGAAAGAGGGAGAGGGGAGAGGAGGGAGAGAGGGAGAGGGGAGAGGAGGGAGAGAGGGGGAGGGGAGAGGAGGGAGAGAGGGGGAGGGGAGAGGAGGGAGAGAGGGGGAGGGGAGAGGAGGGGGAGGGGAGAGGAGGGAGAGAGGGGGAGGGGAGAGGAGGGAGAGAGGGGGAGGGGAGAAAAGGGGGAGGGGAGGGGAGAAAAGGGGGAGGGGAGGGGAGGGGAGAGGAGGGAGAGAGGGGGAGGGGAGGGGAGAGGAGGGAGAGAGGGGGAGGGGAGGGGAGAGGAGGGAGAGAGGGGGAGGGGAGAGGAGGGAGAGAGCGGGAGGGGTGACGAGGGAGAGGGGGAGGGGACAAGAGTGAGAGGAAGGGGAGAGGAGGGAGAGAGGGGGAAGGGTGACGAGGGAGAGGGGGAGGGGAAAAGAGGGAGAGAGAGGAAGGGGAGAGGAGGGAGAGCGAGGAAGGGGAGAGGAGGGAGAGAGGAAGGGGAGAGGAGGGAGAGAGGGGGAGGGGAGAGGAGGGAGAGAGGGGGCGGGGAGAGGAGGGAGAGAGGGGGAGGGGAGAGGAGGGAGAGAGGAAGGGGAGAGGAGGGAGAGAGGGGGAGGGGAGAGGAGGGAGGGAGAAAGGGGGAGGGGAGAGGAGGGAGAGGGGGAGGGGAGAGGAGGGAGAGAGGGGGAGGGGAGAGGAGGGGGAGGGGAGAGGAGGGAGAAAAGGGGAGGGTAGAGGAGGGAGAGAGGGGGAGGGGAGAGAGGAGACAGGGGGTGAGGAGAGGAGAGAGGGGGAGAGGAGAGGGGGAGAGAGGGGGAGAGGAGAGGGAGAGAGGGGGAGGGGAGAGGAGGGAGAGAGGGGAGGGGAGAGGAGGGAGAGAGGGGAGGGGAGGGGAGAGGAAGGAGAGAGGGGGAGAGGAAGGAGAGAGGGGGAGTGGGGGAGGGGAGAGGGGGAGGGGAGAGGAGAGAAATGAGAGAAGGGGGAGAAAGGAGAGGAGGGGAGAGAGGGGGAGAAAGAGGAGGGAGAGAGGGGGAAGAGAAAGGAGAGAGAAGAGAAGAGGGGTGAGAGGGGGAGAGAGAGAAAGGGAAGAGGAGAGGGGGAGGGAGAGAGGGGGAGGGGAGAGGAGGGAGAGAGGGGGAGGGGAGAGGAAGGAGAGAGGATGGAGAGAGAGGGGAAGAGAGGAGAGAGGGGGGAAGAGAGGAGAGAGGAGGGAGAGAGGGGTAGGGGAGAGGATGGAGAGAGGAAAGGAGGGAGAGAGGGGAGGGGAGAGGAGGGAGAGAGGGGGAGGGGAGTTGTGGGAGAGAGGGGGAGGGGAGAAGAGGGAGAGAGGGGGAGGGGAGAAGAGGGAGAGGGGAGAAGAGGGAGAGAGGGGGAGGGGAGAAGAGGGAGAGAGGGGGAGGGGAGAAGAGGGAGAGAGGGGGAGGGGAGAAGAGGGAGAGAGGGGGAGGGGAGAAGAGGGAGAGAGGGGGAGGGGAGAAGAGGGGGAGGGGAGAGGAGGGAGAGAGGGGGAGGGGAGAGGAGGGGGAGGGGAGAGGAGGGAGAGAGGAGGAGGGGGAGGGGAGAGGAGGGAGAGAGGGGAGGGGAGAGGAGGGAGAGAGGAGGAGGGGGAGGGGAGAGGAGGGAGAGAGGAGGAGGGGGAGGGGAGATTAGGGGGAGAGGAGGGAGAGAGGGGGAGGGGAGAGGAAGGAGAGAGGGGGAGGGGAGAGGAGAGAGGGGGAGGAGAGAGGGGAGGGGAGGAGGAGGAGGGGAGAGGAGGAGGGGGAGGGGAGAGGAGGGGAGAGGAGGGAGAGAGGGGGAGGGGAGAGGAGGGAGAGAGGGGGAGGGGAGAGGAGGGAGAGAGGGGGAGGGGAGAGGAGGGAGAGAGGGGGAGGGGAGAGGAGGGAGAGAGGGGGAGGGGAGAGGTGGGAGAGAGGGGGAGGGGAGAGGAGGGAGAGAGGGGGAGGGGGAGAGGAAGAGAGGGGATGGGGGAGAGGAAGAGAGGGGATGGGGGAGAGGGCGGGGGAGGGGGAGAGGATGGGGAGGTGGAGGGGGTGGGGGAAGAGGATGGAGGAGATGGAGGGGGTAGGGGAGAGGGAGGGGGTGGGGGGAGTGGTAGGGGAGAGGGAGGGGGTAGGGGGAGAGAGGAGAGACAGGGAGGGAGGAGAGGGGGAGAGAGAAGGGGAGAGAAGAGAAGAGAGGGGGAGAGAGAAGGGGAGAGAAGAGAAGAGAGGAGAAGAGAGGGGGGAGAGAAGAGAGGGGGGAGAGGAGAGAGAGGACAGACAGAGGGGAGAGGAGATATAATGGGAGAGAGGAGAGGGGGGAATAAAGAGAGGGGGACAGAAAAGAGAGACGGAGAGAGAAGGGGAGAAAAGAGAGGTGGGAGAGAGGAGAGGGGGAGAGGAGAGAGAGGGGGAGAGGAGAGAGAGGGAGAGGAGAGGAGAGAGAGGGAAAGAGGAAAGGGGGAGAGGAGAGGGGTGAGGGATAGAGGAGAGGGGTGAGGGATAGAGGAGAGAGGGGGAGAGGAAAGAGAGGGGGAGAAGAGATGGAAAGAGGAGAGAGAGGGGGAGAGGAGAGAGGGGAGAAAAGAGAAGGGAGAAAGGGGGAGAGGAGGAAAAGAGGGAGGAGAGAGGAGAGAGGGGGAGAAAAGGGAGAGAGGAGAGAGAGGGGGAAAGAGGAAAGAGAAAAGGTAAAAAGGAGCGAGAGGGGGAGAGAAGAGAGAGAAGGGAAAGAGAGGGAGAGAGGGGGAGACAGGGTGAGGAGAGAGAGGAGAGGGAGAGAGGGGGAGAAGGAGGAAGAGGGGGAGGGGAGAGAAGAGAGAGCGGGAAGAGAAAGGAGAGAGAAGAGGGGGAAGGGAAAGGAGAGAGAAGAGGGGGGAGCAGGGGAGAGAGAAGGGAGGAGAGAGAGGGGGTGAGGAGAGGAGGGAGAGAGGGGGTGAGGAGAGGAGGGAGAGAGGGGGAGGAGGGAGGAGGAGAGGGGGAGGTGGAGGGAGAGAGGGGGAGGAGGGGAGAGGGGGGGGGGGAGGGAGAGGAGGGAGAGGGGGGGGGGAAGGGGGAGAGAGGGGGGGGGGGGGGAGGAGGAGGGGGGGGGGGAGGGGGAGGAGGGGGAGGGGGTGGGGGAGGGAGAGAGGGGGAGGGGAGAGGAGGGAGAGGGAAGGGGGGAGGGGAGGGGGGGAGGGGAGAGGAGGGAGGGGAGGGGGGAGGAGGGGGGAGAGGGGAGGGAGGGGGGGAGGGGGGGGGGGGGGGGAGAGGAGGGGAGAGGGGGAGGGGGGAGGGGGGAGAGAGGGGGAGGGGGGGGGGGGGAGAGAGGGGGAGGGGTGGGGGAGAGAGGGGGAGGGGAGAGGAGGGAGAGGGGGGGAGGGGGGAGGGGAGGGGGAGGGGGGAGGGGGGCAGAGGGGGGAGGGGGGGGGGAGGGGAGAGGAGGAGAGGGGGAGGGGAGGGGGGAGAGGAGGGGGGGGAGGGGAGGGGAGAGGGGGGGAGGAGGGGGAGGGGGGAGGGGGAGAGGAGGGAGAGAGGGGGAGAGGGAGAGGGGGGGAGGGGAGAGAGGGGGGGGGAGGGGGAGGGAGGGGGAGGGGGGAGGGGGAGAGGGGAGGGGGGAGGGGGGGGGGGGAGGGGGGAGAGAGGGGGAGAGGGGGGGGGGGGAGAGGAGGGGGAGAGGGGGAGAGGGGGGTGGGGGGGGGGAGGGGGAGAGGAGAGAGGGAGAGGAGGGGGGAGAGAGGGGAGGGGGAGAGGGGGGGAGGGGGGAGGGGAGAGAGGGGGGGGGGAGAGGGGGAGGGGGAGAGGAGGAGAGGGGAGGGGGAGGGGAGAGGAGAGATGAGGGGAGGGGGGAGAGGGGGGGGGGGAGAGGGGGGGGGGGAGGGGGGGAGAGGGGGGGAGGAGGAGGAGGAGGGGGAGGGGGAGAGAGGGGGGGGGAGGAGGAGAGAGGGGGGAGGGAGAGAGGGGAGGGGAGAGGGAGGGGGGGGGGAGGGGAGAGGAGGGAGAAGTGTGGGAGGGGAAAGGAGAGAGGGGGAGGGGGAGAGGAGGGAGAGAGGGGGAGGGGAGAGGAGGGAGAGAGGGGGAGGGGGAGAGGAGGGAGAGAGGGGGAGAGAGGGAGGAGAGGGGAGAGGGGGAGGGGGAGAGGAGGAGAGAGGGGAGGGGAAGAGGAGGGAGAGGGGGGAGGGGAGGAGGGGGAGAGGGAGGGGGGGAGGGAGAGGGGGGGGGAGGGGAGGGAGAGGGGAGAGAGGGGGAGGGGAGAGGAGGGAGAGGGGAGAGGAGGGAGAGGGGAGGGGAGAGGAGGGAGAGAGGGGGAGGGGAGAGGAGGGAGAGAGGGGGAGGGGAGAGAGGAGGAGAGGAGGAGAGGAGGGGGAGGGGGAGAGGAAGGGAGGGGATGGGGGAGAGAGGAGGAGGGAGAGGAGGGGGAGGGAGAGGAGAGAGGGGAGAGGAGGGAGGGGAGGGAGAGGGAGGGGAGAGAGGGGAGAGGAGGGGGAGGGGGGGGAGGGAGGGGGGGAGGAGAGGGGAGGGGGAGGGGAGAGGGGGAGAGAGGAGAGAGAGGGAGGGAGGGAGAGGAGGAGAGAGAGGGGAGAGAGGAGAGGGGGAGAGAGGGGGAGAGGAGAGAGAGGAGGAGAGAGGGGGAGAGGAGAGAGGAGGGAGAGAGGGGGAGAGGAGAGAGAGGAGAGGGGGAGAGGAGAGGGAGAGGGGAGAGGGAGGAAGAGAGGGGGAGAGGGGAGAGGGAGGGGAGAGAGAGGGAAAGAGAGGGGAGGGGGAGAGGGGAGAGAGGGGGAGGGGAGAGGAGGGAGAGAGGAGAGAGGGGGGAGGGAGAGAGAGGGGGAGAGGAGAGAGAGGGAAGGAGGGAGGGGGGAGGGGGGGGGGAGGAGGGGGAGGGGAGAGGAGGGAGAGAGGGGGAGGGGAGAGGAGGGAGAGAGGGGGAGGGGAGAGGAGGGAGAGAGGGGAGAGGAGGGAGAGAGGGGAGGGGAGAGGAGGGAGAGAGGGGGAGGGGAGAGGAGGGAGAAAGGGGGAGGGGAGGGGGTGAGAGGGAGAAGGGAGAGGGGGAGAGAGGGGGAGGGGAGAGGGGGAGAGGGGGAGGGGTGGGTGGAGAGAGGGGGAGGAGAGAGGAGAGAGGGGGAGGGGAGAGGGGAGAGAGGGGGGGGGAGAGGAGGGAGAGGGGGGGAGGGACGGAGGGAGAGGGGGAGGGGAGGAGGAGACAGGAGGGGGGAGAGAGAGGGGGAGGGGAGAGGAGGGAGAGGGGAGGGGGGGGAGAGGGGCGAGGAGGGGGAGGGGATTAGGGGGGGAGAGAGGAGAGAGGGGGAGAGGGAGGGGGGGGGAGGAGGAGTGAGAGGGGGGGGGAGAGGGAGAGAGGGGAGGGAGAGGAGGAGAGGGGGAAGAGGAGGGGAGAGAGTGAAGAGAGGGGAGAGAGGGGAGAGGGAGAGAGGGGAAGAGAGGGGGGAGGGGGAGAGAGGGGGGGGAGGGGAGAGAGGGAGGGAGAGAGGAGAGAGGAGAGGGGGGAGAGAGAGAGGGGGAGAGGAGAGGAGGGGAGAGGAGAGAGGTGGGAGAGGAGAGGGGGAAGGAGAGGGGGAGAGAGGAGAGGGGGAGAGGGAGAGAGAGAGGAGAGAGAGGGGGAGAGTAGAGGGGAGGAGAGGAGAGAGGAGGAGAGGGGAGAGAGGGAGAGGGGAGAGGGGGAAAGAGGGGTGAGAGGAGAGAGAGGGGGAAGGAGAGAGGGGAAGAAGAGAGAGGGAGAGAGGGGGAGAGGAGGAGAGGGAGGTGGAGAGAGGGGGAGAAGGAGAGAGGAGAAGAGGGGGAGAGGGGAGGGAGAGAGGGGAGAGGGGACAGGAGAGAGAGGGAAAGAGAACGGAGAGAGGAGAGAGGGGTGGAGAGAGAGGGGGAGGAGAGAGGGGGAGAGGAGGGGGAGAGGGGGAGAGAGAAGAGAGAAGGGGAGAGGGGAGAGGGGAGAGAGAGAGAGGGGGAGAGGAGAGGAGAGAGGGAGAAGAGGGGGAGGGAAAGAGGAGGAGGAAGAGAGAGGGAGGGAGAGAGGGAGAGGAGGGGAGGAAGAGAGGGGGAGGAGAGAGAGAGGGGGAGGGGAGAGGAGGGAGAGAGGGGGAGGGGAGAGGAGGAGAGGGGGGAGGGAGAGGGAGAGGAGGGGAGGAGAGTGGTGGGAGGGGAGAGGAGGGGAGAGGAGGGGGAGGAGAAGAGGGGGAGGGGAGAGGAAGGGGGAGGAAGAGAGGAGGAGAGAGGGGGAGGGGAGAGGGGGAGAAGGGGGAGGGAGAGAAGAAGGGAGGGGAAGAGGAGAGAGAGAAGAGGGAGAGAGGGGGAGGGGAGAGGAGGGGGAGAGATGGAGAAGGGGGAGGGGAGAGGAGGGAGAGAGGGAGAAGGGGAGAGGGGAGGGAGAGAGGAGGGGGAGAGAGGGGAAGGGAGGGATAGAGCAGAGGGGGAGAGAGGGGGAGAGGGGGAGAGGGGGAGAGAGGGGGAGGGAGAGAGGAGAGAAGGGAGAGGAGAGAGAGGGAGGAGGAGAGAGTGGAGAGGAGGGAGAGAGAGGAGAGGAGGGAGAGAGGGGAGAGAGGAGAGAGGAGGGGGAGGGGGGAGGGGAGAGTGGGGGAGAGGGGGAGAGTGAGAGAAGAGGGAAGGAGAGAGAAGAGAAGGAGAGAGGAGAGGAGGGGAGAGGGGAGAAGAGACAAGAAAGATAGGGGAGGGGAGAGAGGGGAGAGAGGAGAAGACAAAGACAGAGAGAGAAAGAGAGAGGAGGGGGAAAGGGAGAGGAGAGAGAAAGAGAGAGGAGGGGGAAAGGGAGAGAGGAGAGAAGAGAGGGGAAGAGAGAAAAGAGGGGGGAGAGAGAGAAGAGAGAGGGGAGAGAGGAGAGAGAGGGAGAGAAAGGGTGGAGAGGAGAGGAGAGGGAGAGAGAAGAGAGAGGGGGAGAGAGAGAGAAGAGAGAGGGGGAGAGAGAGAAAAGAGGGGGGAGAGAGAGAAGAGAGGGGGGAGAGAGAAAAGAGGGGGGAGAGAGAGAAGAGAGGGGGGAGAGAGAGAAGAGAGGGGGGAGAAAGAAGAGAGAAGAGGGGGAGAGAGAGAAGAGAGATGGGGAGAGAGAAGAGAGGGGGAGAGAGAAGAGGGGGGAGAGAGAAGAGGGGGGAGAGAGAAGAGAGAGGGGGAGAGAGAAGAGAGAGGGGGAGAGAGAAGAGGGGGGAGAGAGGAAAGGGGGGAAAGAGGAGAGAGGGGGAGAGGGGGGAAAGAGGAGAGAGGGGGAGAGGGGGGAAAGAGATGAGGGGGAAAGATGAGGGGGGAAAGAGATGAGAGGGGGAGAGAGAAGAGAGAGGGGGGGAGAGAGGAGAGAGAGGAGAGAGGAGGAGAGGGGAAAGACAGAGAGAGAGAGAGAGGAAGAGAGAGATAGACCATACCTTGCTCATCAGGTCCCCATTCTTCTTCTTGGGGGCGGCCACAGCGTGACCCCATCTGTAGCCCTTCACGATGATTTCTTGACCACCGATGTCGTGCGCGCGCGCCCACGTTCACCTGCAAAGTCTGTTACACTTCTGTGGATCCACCCCCTCCCCCCCTGATGCCCCCTTTCTGGGCAACAGACGGAGTGATCATCTTTGTCACAATTAATATGTAACTGGCGACGAATGCTAAGGGCCTTCCATTCAAGATGATTCGATTCCTACGTAAACGTCACAAGGTGCGAGTGGGTATCTGTGGATGCCGGCGTCAGCATCTTGATTATACATTTTCTTTTTCGTAGTTGTACACGAGTTACCCCCAGATTCTGTGAGCTGGTTTGATCACCTTTCCTGGGTTTATTATTACTCGGAGTAAAAGAGAACAAGTAATACGGCAGCAGTGGCTTTATATTTTAGAATGCGAGTAGTGTGATGCATCGTACATATGACAGCCAATGCTTCATGCGAGAATTTGAATCATGCTGGAGTGGTTAATACGTATCTGGGGACGACTGCCGAGGGCACTGCGCTCAAGAAGACTTTGTATTTAAATGCGGCAGAAAGGAAGTTGAGGGGGGTGAGGGAGTATGCGTGAGAAATAAATTTGGTGCAGCCCATCTTCTCCCTTTCTGCATGGGGGTACAGAGAGGGTTTTTTTTTTTTTCGCCGAATTAATGAAGCGACCTTGCTGAGGATGTGCTGTGTCTTGCAACACTGCTTGTGACCCACGGCAGTGGGCGAGATGCAGGGATGACCCATTGTCATCCAGGAGGTGCCAAGATAAGAGGGAGGGTAGAGGGTGGAGGGGAGTGGAGTGTATCAGGGATGGAATGGGTGGGAGTGGTTTCCAAGCCCTTTTCTTTTTGGCTACCTCCCGAGTGAGGCCTTTGGTAGATGTATGTAATGTATGTAATGTACAGAAAGGAAGATCCATAATACGAGGGGGGGGGGATTCAGAGGAAGGAAATGGCTAACCTCTTCAATAGGAGTCAAATCCTCTCTCACGCAGCTTCAGATGCCTAATGCAAGATGCATCACACTACTGGCGTCATAAAACATGAAGTCACTGCTGGTATTAATCATTCTCTTTCACCGAGTATTAACAAACGCAGAAAACACGATCAAACCAGTTCACAGAATGTGGGGTTCACTCGGCTACGACTACAAAATGAATATAATCAAGACGCCAACATCCTCATATATCCACTCACGCCTCATTGACGCCTACGTGGGCATCATCACATCGAAGAGGTTAATCAAGAAGTACGGGGTGCACTGCAGGTTACGAGGATAGATACGAGAAAAAATGTGGAAGTGAGAGCAGGGGGTTGTTGTTGTTGTCGTTCCCTAGACTGTCTGTCCGAGCAGTCCCGTCTCCCCAAGGAAGGCCACAGCCGAAACTGGGTTTTCCCACAAATCCTTTATAGAGTGTATGTTGTGTTGTTTGCGTGCATGATTGTGTATAAATGCAGTCTTCCATTATGTGTTGTATGGTATGGGGTGAAGTGTTACATCCTGGGCAGCTGTTCACAACACGGTCGTCCAGCCTCTTCTGGTAGCTTAGAAGTGCTGGGTGGTGACCGCATCGCAGTCTGGCCAAGTGGACTCTGTCCTTTCGTGGGAGAGAGGATTCAGAAGGGTGGATATCAGGGGGTCTGGCATGCAGCAGTGTGTTGTCTTTCAGTGTGTTAATGGAGCGGTGAGTGACATGATTATGAATATGTTTCCGGAGGCTGGTATTTGGTGGTTGTGGAGGAAGAGAAGAGAGTATCTGTGCGTAATAAAGGTCTTTGGGTGTAGTTTTAATGTTTCTTGGTGTGTGTGGGTGTTCTGCTATGTAGTGTAGCAGGTGTGATGTGTTTGTGGTGGCTGCAGCAAGTGTTTGTGTGCCTCTCATGTCGAGGTGGTCCTTGACTTTGAGGACTTTTGTTTCATGATGTAAATGGTCTGTAGGTGTTGTATTTGTGCAGCCTGTAATTGTTTTTAGGGCTTTGTTTTGTATGATTTGAAGGGTGTTGTGGTGTGTCTCACTGAGATTAGGAGCCCATGCAGGACTCGCATAATTCATCACTGAGCGTATGCATTGTTTGTATATTGTTATATTAGTTTCTTTGTTTTGTCCAAATGTTGTTCCATGAATTGACTTAAGTGCGTTAAGTCTAGGTGTGCATTTGTTTTTTATGTTTGTGAGGTGTTGTTTGAAAGACATGGATGTATCGTATGTTACACCAAGAATTTTCGGTGTGTTTGTGTGTGGTATTAGAGTGTTGTTGATGTAGAGATGAGGTATGTATTTGTGTTCTTTTGTCCAGTTGGGGAGAAGTGTTGCTGTAGATTTGGTTGGAGCTATTTTGAGTCTGTTTGTGATGAACCATGTGTTGAGTGTGTCAAGGTAAGGCTGGATTATTTCTGCAGCTTTGTCTGTGTTACGATGTGTGCATGTGATTGTTATGTCATCTGCGTAGGAAGAGATTTGTATTTCTGAGGTGTCTGGTGTGGGTAAGTCATGCATGTATAGATTAAATAATGTGGGGGATAGAACTGAGCCCTGTGGTACTCCGTTCTTAATGTTTCTGATGTGCGATGATTGGCCATTATATGACACATGAGCATTCCTGCCTGCCAGATAATTGGCCAGCCATCTTTTGGTGTTATTGTGCATGTCTGTGTTATATATTTTATTTGTTAGGTTGTGGCGGGGGATAGCATCAAAAGCTTTACTAATGTCCAATGTTATAAGAAGTGTTCTGTGGTGGGGCCTATCTGAATTGATGCCATCTAAAATTCTTTGTGTGAGGTTTGTCAGAAGAGTGTTTGTGGAGTGTAGTGGCCTAAAACCGTGTTGTGAGTCAGCAAGGGGAATATATGATGTGACAAGTTTAAGTATTAGGCGTTCAATGACTTTAGAGGGGGTGCAGAGAAGTGTGATTGGGCGATGCGATGTTGGGATTGTTGGGTCTTTGTTCGGTTTTGGAATGGTGATTATTTTACCATGCTTCCAGATGTCGGGTATAGTGTTGTGTGAATAGCTGTAGTTTGCAATGTTTGTGAGTGCGTGTATACCTTGTGGTCCAATGTGTTTTAGGTGGATGTTGCTTATGTTATCAGGGCCACAGGCAGATGAGTGCTTGAGATTATGCATTATGAGTTTTGTCTGACTGTCTATGAAGGGTGTATAGTCTGAGTCTGTGGGGAAGTCTTTCTTACGTCGAATGGTGCGTCGGTCGTCAGGGTGAGATGTAAGATGGCTCGTCTGTGCAAAATGACGTATGAGTGCGTTTGCTTGTTGTCTGTTTGAGGGTAGATTATCTGTTGGGGGCCAATCAGCAGCAACCACCCCTGGCCATCAGCTCTACGCAGATGGCACCGATCCCCAAGAGCAGGGGGTTAGTACATCTGATAAATTGATAAAAGTGCATACCTAACACAATATAGCAATAGGAAATATAATTTTAATTTTGTAAATCATAATACATCAATGTAATATATGGCCATTGTTGGCAGAAATTAGTAATAGAAAAGGTTGCTAAAAACTATAAACAAACGTAACCACTTTGGTTAGTTGACACACCATCGTTCTTTTGGCAGTGGAGGCTGAAGAAATTAAAGTATGATATTTTTGTCTATTCTAGCCCTTACCTAACCTACCACCCTTACCAAACCTGCATTTAGTAATGCAATACCTATAATTCTTGAGGTCATTAGGGTTGTCATCATCACAGACCTCCAAATCTATCAAAACAAAGTTGGCGTCTAAAGGAGTCAAAGCGACTTTGTTCATTTCTGTATAGGTTACAACGTTTTCTGATAACGATTTCTGCCGAGAAAAATATCTATTACATTGATGTATTATAATTTACAAAATTAATTTTTTTTTCTGGTGCTATACCACTTCTAAGAAAAATAGCATACATCCGTGTTACGAGAACTTACCTGGACAATGCCGTCTCTGTAATCTGGATTCCCGATGCAATGAAGCTCCAGCTCTTTGCCTCCTCTGAGCCTCTCCGTGAGCCATTCCCGTCCCTGCGTGGTGAGAGGAGGTCGTGGTGAAAGACAGTGACGGTGTCCAGAAGTGATGGGGATCTTTCACTTCTGGCATCGTAACTCTTATGGCCATTGATGTTACGCCCCAAGAAAACCATGCAGGAGGGCCCTCACATGGGGGTGCATTTGCCATAGGACGGTACATTTAGGGGGGTGGCGGCAATTCTAGTCTGGACATGCCACCCAGAAGGCTGACAAAATAATCATAATAAATAAAAAGGTCAAAGGAACCCTCAATATTTTACCATAATATACGAATTTTGCGTTAGACTCAACAGAATATGAAATATTTTTCCCTTAACCTTTCTGCAATAGGGACATTAAATAATATTTATAAATCTGTTTAATTATTTCGTGAGCCAACAGCTATAATAGGCATTAAGGGATGGTGGAGATGGTAAGTGGTGATGGGGGAAAGGAGGGGGGCATCCCTGAGTCCTTTGCTCGGGGGGGGCACTTAGGCACGCAATGGCTCTGAAAGTACAAACTTTGTTCCAACTTGAGACGAGACATCGAGAATCGAGAGGGGTAAATGCCACACCTCCTCCTCTGCACGGAAATAGGGTTCTTAAAGCATCTGACGTTAACCTCTTCAAAACAAATTAAATACTCGTGCCTGACGTACAACAATGCATCACAATACTTGCACTATAAAATGTAAAGCTACAGCTGCTGTTATATTCATTCTCTTTCACACAAAATGTTCATGTCCACAGAAAATGTGATCAAGCCTGTTCACATAATACAGGGGTCACTAGTCGACTACATCTAAAAAATAAATATTATCAGGACACTCACAGCAGCATCTTTGTATACTCACGTCTCATGACACCTATGCAGTCACATCGTATTCTAGGAGTTAAGATGCAAGATGTCTTACACATGATGCCCGCATTTTCCCCGATTCTAGATGCCTCAAATGTATTCGTGATCTTTGCCAATTCTGCATTTCCCCCTTTCTATTCTAGACGCATCAAATGCATTCATGATCTTTGCCAATTCCGCCATTACTGTCAAAAGGTTTTCCTCATTTGATCTCTTGATTATCAATCACTGTTGCCGTTAGGTTCAACTGTGATCTTGGAGTGAAGGAAAGGAGGGGAGGTGTTTGATAGTAAGAGAGAGGCGAGAGGCATAGAGAGAGATACGAGAGAGAATGATTATGATGATGCCATTCGGTTCAACATCACAAACTCCCCCCTATCAGGGAGGCTAAGACAGTGCTCCTTACGGTGGGCTTGTAACGTGGAATCTAATGAACTATACCCCAAGCAGGGTTCGAATCGTCATCATCTCTACCTTCGCCGCAAGTGATTTGGTTTAATGTCACAAACTCCCCCTATTGGAAGGCTAGGACAGTGCCCCTCAAAGAGGACTTTGTATCGTAACGACACCCTAACCCACTTGGCTAGTGAGATACAAGAGAGATAACACATTATGACATCAACCCTTAGAGCAAACTTTAGACAGACAAGGAAGTCTGTAGTAGGTCGCGTTACCTGCCGCAGAAGGTCTGGATCTGCCTTGTGTAGGGGGCTGACGTTCTTGAGCGCCAACTCCGTCAGGAACGGAGTGAAGTCCTTCGTGCTCCTGGGCAGGAGGGGCAAGTCGTCCTTCCTCGCGACAACCGAACGACCGTTGTCGACCAAAGTCACCAAGAACTCCTCCACTTCCCACAGCTTCTCTTCCAGTTCGCCTTCCTGCCGTTTCCCTTCCTCTTTGTCATCCTGCTGCACCTCCTCTTTACGATCCTCCATCCCGGGGGACACAATTTGCACTCATTCCAAATGTCCTCGACCTGGAGTCCATAAATCTGGAAATAATAATAATAATAATAATAAAAAATAAATAAATAAAAAAATGAACCACAAAGGTTACATATTTACCTAGTTGTATTTTACGGGATGAGAGCTATGCTCGTAGTGACCCGTTTTCGTATCTCTCCGCATCCAGTTTATTCTTAAAATTGTGTATAGTTTTGGCATTCACTGTTTCTCCGTTCAGTTTGTTCCAGACATCAATCACTCTGTGTGGGAAGCTATTCTCTTTCAGGTCTCTTCTGTAACTGTCCTTCTTTAGTTTCTTTTTGTGTCCTTTTGTTTATCTTCTGTCCCACTTTAGCAAGTTGTCTCTATCGAAAATTTCCATCCCTTTCATAATTCTGTAAATCACAAAGGATTACAAAGGCGGAGCATGCCGACAGGAGACCTTTTGGTCCATATCTAGGTCGGATGCGGGAAAAAAAATCATAATAATAATGAAATAATAATTATAAAAAAAAACTATAATAATGTATGCAACAAACAAAATACATAAACAAATGCATAGGTATAGTTGAATAACAAACAAACAGGTAAACAGTAAATAATAGTAAATTGACACATAACTAATAATAAATGAAAATCAAACAGACAAATGATAAAGCAAAAACAAATAATATAAAATAAAAAATATTAAATGGTCAACAAATCACCTCTTTCTCTTCTCTGTACCAGTGTTGACAGATGTAATTTCTCCAATCTTTGTTTGTATGTCAGATTTGACAGTGCAGGTGCCATTTTTGTCGCTGCTCTTTGGATTCTTTCTAAAAATATTTGTGCTCTTTCTCCTCCGCCCAACTTACGATGTACCAAATTCCTCACCCCGCTATTTATATAAACGACATGGATGAAGGAATTAAATGCTACATAAACTTCTTTGCAGATGATGCAAAACTACTGAAGAGAGTGAGTAACGAGGAAGACTGTAAATCTTTTCAGGGAGATCTGGACAACGTCTGGAATTGGAGTAAAAAGAACAAAGTGAATTTCAACATTCAAAAATGTAGTATAATGGAATTTGGAAAAAGCAAAAATAGAATATCCGGTAAATACAAAATTGGAACAAAAAAGTTACAAAAGTAAATTCAGAAAGAGACCTAAGAGTGATCATTTCAAATGACATGACACTAGACAAACATGTGAACAAAATAGTTGGAGAAACCTACAACTTAATAAGATCAATGAAAGTGGCTTTTGACTACATAGACGAGGAGATGGTGAAGAAAATCCTAGTTATACTGATAAGACCAAAATTAAAAAAAAAAGAAAAAAAAAATAGAAAGAATTCAAAGAGCACTAACAAAGATGGCACCAACACTCAGTATGCTGACATATGAACAAAGATTGGACAAACTAAAATTAATAACTCTGGAACAAAGAAGAGAAAGAGGAGATTTGATATCCATATATAGAATTATGAAAGGAATGGAAATCCTTGACAGGGATGATCCACTTAAATGGGACAATAGAAATACAAGGGGACACAAGAAACTTAAGAAGGACAGTTACAGAAAAGATATGAAAAAGAATAGCTTTCCACATAGAGTGTTAGATACATGGAATAAATTGAAAGAGAAAACAGCGAGTACTAAAACTATACACGACTTTAAGAAAGAACTGGATGCGGAAAGATACAAATGCGGGTCCCTAGTGACGAGCATAGCTCTTCTCCCGCAAAATACAACACGTAAATACACACACACAATAGAATATAAGGACAATATAAAATTGGAACTAAGGAGGTAAAGAAAGTGGGATCCAAAAAAGATTTGGGAGTAATTATCTCAAACGACTTGTCCTATAATAAACAAATAAACAAAATTCTCAGAGAATCCTATAACTTGTTAAGATCAATAAAAGTGACATTTACATATTTGGACAAAGAAATTATTGAAAAAATATTAGTCACACTGATAAGGCTAGACTACAATATGCAGCGACATTGTGGTCACCCAGTACCAAAAAGAATATAAAGAAAATAGAAAGAATCCAGAGAGCAGCCACAAAAATGGTCCCTGCATTTTCAAAATTGTCATATGAAGAGAGACTGGCTAACTTGGAGTTACCGATTCTGGAGCAAAGAAGAGAGAGAGGCACCCTACTGACTATCTATAGAATCATGAAGGGCATAGAAATACTTGATAGAGAGGACTTGTTAAACTGGGACAAGAGAAACACAAGAGGACATGGAAAGAAAATAAAAAAACAGTTATACAAGAGATCTGAAGAAGAACAGTTTTCCACACAGAGTAGTGGACACTAGGAACAAAATGGACAAAAAAATAGTGTGTGCAAAAGCCATTCATGAATTTAAGAGCAAACTAGACACTGCATGATACAAAGGCAGGACACCATGAGCGTAGCTCCCCCTTCCCGTAAAATACAACTAGGTAAACTACAAAGTCCTCTGTGAGGGGCACCGTCCTAGCCCTCTGATAAGGGGGAGTTTGTGATGTAATACCATATCATCATTATCATTTTTAATCAATGTAGGCCTAATCATACTTTACATCAAATCTTCTAGTTTGCGGAAAACTTGACTGCCTTGGGGCCTTTAAAGGCTTTTTACTGCCATGCAAAACTTCTTTTGACATTCCCGGTAACAGATCTTACAATTCCCAAGTAAATGCTCTTCAGGGCTCTGAAGTCATGAACACACTTAAAACAAGTGCTCCAAAGCCGGGGATGTTACTTATTTTCTTTTCAGATAATAAGACAGTGCTGTCACTATTGACTTATCATTTGTTTCTTTACAGAACTGAAGAAAAGGTGAAAAAATCTAACTAAAAATATTTGCATTAATGATTAAGGGAAGCAAAAACCTACTCAAATCTTTAAATAGAAATTAACTTGCTCATATGGTATGGGAATAATTATTATTCCCATACCATATGAGCAAGTTTAACAATAACCACAAACTCAATAATAAAAAATCAAATAAACTAAGGAATAAAATACAACATATTAATATAAATGTGCCATTTACCTAATCTTAAAATTAGGCAAGACTGGATAACATTTTATGTACAACTCTCATTGATAACTGCAACCTCTGCCATTTTTTGTACAAAGATTTAATTTAATCAAAATAATCTTACTTTTGTAAATTGTACTGACAGTCACCAGTAGAAATCTGCTGGGCAATGCAGCCAATTATCCAATACTATACAGAATAATGAATTACTGTATTCACAAAATTAGTGAAAATACATATTTCTGCATTGCATTACTTTTACATGTCGTAAGCCAAATCAGTGTATTATTCTTATTTTTCTCCCTATATTCAGTATTTAAATCATGATTTTAAATCTTATATGAATTGACCGACACAGCAATCAACTGGTCCTCCATTTGTTTTGTATATATATAATTTTGTGACAAGTAGCTCCATAAATTTTTAGTTTTGTTGATAAAATAATTCAACTTTATGTTAGCTATAGTTGATGTCACTATTTCTTACCTCTGTAATATCCGGGGGAAGGTTTGTCTTTATGATTGGATATTTGTACCATTTTCTTTCCATTTTGAATAATTTTGTATCCATCCACCTACCACTTTCAGCCTGTCACTCACTTTCGCCTGCATTCAGTGCATTGTTTCTATGCGCAGTCGCATTTGCTAAAAATGCAACGTTTGATATATGAAATTAAATAGTTCATGAATAGTTTTCACTGTGAAGAAATACTTGGGAAAATAAGAGGAGTTATTTATTAGACTGAATAAGCTAGCGTGACAAAAGTAAAATAATATGAATGTGTACACACACACACACACATATAAGAGAGCAGAAGGTATTGCATGACAAGTTGGTATTTATCGAATTTTGTAAGGGAATGGGAATCACCTGTTATGAAAGTGAGATAGAAGAAATGAGGAGATTGGGAAAGTATGAAGGATCAGATGAAGGCAGAGCGAGACCTATCTTGGTGACTCTGTATTAAATGTTTGGTTCTCTCGCATTACGGACAAGAGGGCAGTTAAATTACATTTGGGACTGGGGGAGGTTTGTCGCATAATTTTGTTCGCATGGATATTTTAGTCCAAAGATTACATTTGCTAAGCCATTTCGTTTTATACCAATACTGATTCGTGAATTCTGCGATATGGTGTCCATCTGGAAGTATTTTCGATTGTTTTTGGTTACGCCAATTTCAGTCCTTGTGAAATGCATTTTCGGTGACTGGGTGATCTACTCCAAGATCTAAGGATATAAGGTCTAACCACTTCCGACCGAATTTCGAGGGAGTTGGCGCAGCGGGCCCGTGAACGTCACCTGGCTGCTCAAAGTGGGGTTCCCGGGTCCTATAGCTGTCAGTTGAAGCTGGTGCGTCGTTCAGGAATGTCGTTGCCTTCGCTCGCACCGCTCCACGCAATTAGTTATATTCTGACAAATATTATATAATATATATATATATGAAATATAGTTCCTGTCTATATATATGAATATATAATATGATATATATAATATATGTATATATATATATATATATATAATATAAAATATTATAGTTCCTGTCTTCCTTGGCGTTTCACAGTTTTCTTCAGTGTTTCACAAAGAGAAAACGGACCCAGCCTAATGACGTCAGAAGCTGCGCACAATAATTCAAACGGTCTGACCTGTATATTTAGACCTTGATCTACTCTATATATTTTTCGGGAGTGTAACGGTTACTGGGGTTACCTAACCCAGTGTACCAAGTATGCCCTTGTTATATATAGATTTCCTGTTGCTGCCTCTGCATTACCCTGATGACGAACCCCGGACTGGACTGGGCTCGAAACGTAGGGATAGAATTCAAACGACGAGTCCAGCGTGTGCTTTCTTCCAAAAAGTATGTGTGTATGCCTGCATGTAATGTATGTGTATGTGGGTTATACCGACCCACCTACTGTACTGTCTGTGGACATTACAGGCAGAGGTCCGGAGGCCGGGCGGACGTCGCGTCGGTCGGTCAGGGGCTGCCGCCTGGAGGCGAGAGCGAGCGAGAAGAGGGCGGCTTCCAACGGGTCTTGGGAACGGGCGGCAGCTCTCCCTTGTGTCGTCCATCTTGCAGCCCGACACCGGTCCCTCAAGTTGACCTGCATCGTTCCACTAACGGTGACACCCGCCCCGCCAAAAATAAATAAATAAATAAAATAGAATAACATAAAATAAAACAGTAAAAAAAGTAATAACGGTGAGCCCGAGGCGAGCTCTCTCGCTCGTTCCCACATCTGTGTCAGATGCGGGGGCCAAAATGTGCTGCTGCTGCCTGAAGTACGCTGCCACACGTACAGTTCACCCACATGTGCGCCGACGCACACTCACACACTCTCAGTTGCCACTACGGCGGTCTGAGTTCGAATCCCACCCAGGGCTGAAATAATTTTAGTATCGCTGCGCTGCGGGTCGTTACTCCAACTCTCGTGGGCGGGGAATTGTGTGCGTGTAAGGTCAGCATTACCCATAGATCGGTCATATGTGAGCTCTCATCCGGGAGGGTAATAGCTGTCAATCACGAGTCCAACACGTGATCCAAGACCATAGTGAATCACAGACACACACCATTTGAGACATACTCGTATACAGAGAGAGGGAGAGAGACAGACATAGAGGCAGAGAGACAGAGACGAATAGACGGACAGGTAGACAGAGAGACGGACAGACAGAGAAACGGACAGGTATACAGAGGGACGGAAAGACAGGTAGACAGAGTCTGACAGAGACGTACAGATAGACAGACAAATAGACTGACATACAGAGACACGAGCAGACTGACAGAGACGGAAAGACAGACAGACAGACAGGCAAACAGACATATAGATAAGAAATAAGAAATAATATAATCTAGTTATATATGGCGTCTTCAACCTAACAGCTGCTATATTTACTGAGCTATAGAAACGTAGAGAACTAGAGCCGGAGAAAGAATATCGAGGGTTTGAGGAGTAGAATTGGAACGCGTGCTAGTCGTCACTCTTTACGAAAAACGTAAAGTAAAAATAAACGACCTGTTCTTCCTTTTACGTCGTTGACTACATCCTTGTGTTACCAATGCCCCTCCCTCCCTTCCTCCCTCCCTACTTCACTCTGTCACACTTTGGAAATGCCTTTCGGGTGCTCGAGCATCTGAAGGAAGAAAGTTGCTCCCAAGATCTAAGAATACCGAATTTCGAGGGAGTTGGCGCAGCGAGCCCGTGAACGTCACCTGGCTGTTCAAAGTGGGGTTAGCGGGTCCTGTAGCTGTCAGTTGAAGTTGGTCCGTCGTTCGAAAATGACGTCGCCTTCGCTCGCACCGCTCCACTCAATTAGTTATATTCTGACAAATATTATATAAAATATATATATAAAATATTATAGTTCCTGTCTATATATATGAATATATAATATATATGATATATAATATATATATATATATGTAATATATATAAAATATTATAGTTCCTGTCTTCCTTGGCGTTTCACAGTTTTCTTCAGTGTATCACAAAGAGAAAATGGACGCATCCAAACGACGTCAGAAGCTGCGCAGAACTGCTCCAGCGGTTAGACCTGTTTACTTAGACCTTGGTTGCTCCCGCGTTCGCGTCGGCGTCGTCTCCCTGGGGAGGTTCAGCGCGGGACTTCAAGACTTGACGACGGCCCGTGCGCCCTGTTTGTTAGACAAATTGAACGAAAGTGACTGGAGCATGCATATACCGAAGCAGTTTGTATTTGAAAAGTCATTGTACTACTACTGTAAATGGTGCTACTACTGAGCAAAGGTATTCTTACTTGAGAAAACAGAGAAGGAACGAAATTGATGATGATGTCTTGTAGCCGTGCATTTGCTCTAATTCGGTTGTGACGAGACACAATAGAATTGTAAGCCCGTATAAGACTGACTAAGGGGGCAGGCAGGCCCCGACCCCGGTATTACAGGAAGCTGAACGTTCCATTTGATGTAATTATGCAGATGATGATTTTGAAGGGGGGTAATGCTATGGTGTAAAAATCAAGTCAAGTAGGGTTGTGATAGTGTACAAGTAGACAAAAATGACAACTTGAAAATATGAATTTAAAATAGTCGTGAATGTTCAAACAACTCCATTTCTACGCACATCAGTGAAGTGAAGCATCGTTAAGTCTGGTCAGTATGTGGATGGGTGATCGCTTGGAAACACCAGATGCTGTAAATATATTCTTTTTCTGTCCTCTATAGAATTCTTGTTTCATTTATACTTTACTACAAACAAAGTCCTCATATTTCAGTTTCTCTGTCTGCTCTGTCCTAGGATTCTTGGTCATTGTAAACCAGCTTCACTACAAATAATTATCGAACTCGTAATAAACCCTATGAAGAGCGTTAAGTCTATTTAGCTTATTCACGGCTTCGTTATTATCAATATAGATGATTGTTTTATTGTGGACCGTAGTACTGCCACAAGAGACAATGGCTACAAAACAGTCCATATGAGATCAAACACCAACGAATCTTTGTTTCTTTTCTTTAACCGCATTGTAAACGTTTCCAACAAACTACCTGTTCAAGTTGTAAGTTTAAATACAATTGACACTTGAAGTAAGTCATTGGTTCTTAACTGTTTCCACTGCTTACACTAACCCCATTCAATTCGCAATTAAGCAGCTCCGGTAACGACCAATACGTCTGCTGCTCTTTATTCATCCACTACCTCACTGACAAGTCACTATTTCCAAATATATAATTGCGCCACATACGCACCTGCTCTATATTTTCTAAGTCTGAATACATCTCTCCTTCTGAGGACCCACAAGTCAGCCTGTATCACCAATTGCATATGTAAGTTATGTAATAATCATTCCTCATGCTTTTCCTTCGATTTCTCCACTTTCCGATCGTGGGAAGACCAACTACCACTTTTCTTTTCTTCTTCAGCGTTTTGTCTTTTCTCTTCAAATTCCCGATGAATCTTGGAGATTTACTTCTTCCCCTCTCTCTCCCCTGTATACGTCACCATATGCATGGTGAACAATATCACACTCACTCACCGGACTCCTTGGCGCCAGACCACGTCCGTTCGAATTGCTGAGTGGACATCTTAACAGCCTAGCATACCACCCCGAGCACACACACACCAGACGCACACGAACTCACGAACACACACACATAGTGGATGCCATCAGCCATAACACACGGAAACATTACATATAAACAAGCCACCCCCCTGGATATATAATTAGTATTTATAACCAAGAGACCAATAGGTAATTAGTGTAGTTGCCCCACCCATGTGGGACAACGGACTAACAAAACATTATTGTAAACACCACGATGCAAGGCAACTCGAGAAGTGCTGACCTTCGCACTTCCGGAGATCAAAACTCCACCGCAAGAGCCCAGGAGCGGTCGGTTCTTGTGACGTGCCCTAGAGTTAAATTGTGTATAAGTGTAAATCTTAAGTGTTTGACCTTGTTAAGAATAAACCAGAAAAACTCAAAGGTGTGTGGCAAGTAACCCTTCCTGGGAATGATGTAACTATCCGTTACATAATTTGGTGCAAGTAACCCTTCCTGGAGACCATGTAACGATCCCGTTACACCCTCAGCTGTCATATTTCGCACGACATGACCGAAAAACAATCTCCTGTCGCGCATCACCAATATATGCATATAGATATATGTTTGCATATACACATATATTCTATATTTGCTATATATCTCTTAAGCTCATCATTTGTATATTGTATGTAAAGCTAGAATTTTGAAATAACTTATTGAATGCATAAACATAATATATGTAGGATTTAAGTTCATATATATATATATATATATATATATATATATATATATATATATATGTATGTATATATATATAACATATATATACATACATATATATACATGTATATACATATATATACATATATATACATATATATACATATATATACATATATATACATATATATATATCTATATATATATGTATATGCATATGTTAACATCTACACATAGTCGTTTATTCTACATTTGTTATATATCTTAAGCTTATCATTCTTACACTGTGTGTACAGGTAGAATGTCAAAAGTAACTTGGACGCACAAACAACTTCAATAGCATTTAGCAAGTTTACTTTTATAACCATCGAATTCACTAACTCATTGCTTCCAATACATTGGCCACAGATGCATAGTCTTTCCTCAAACACATGAACTATCTTTTCGTTTTGTGGTCATCACTTGTATTCTTATCACGCTGTCTATCATTTGATTTGGAGAACATGGCACTTGACATTTGTACATGTAAATGCTGTTATTAGTTTGCTACATTGGGCTGCTTTGGTGAATCGGCGTTAATCAATCTTCCATATTCCTAGCACTGAAAAAAAGACAAACAAAATAAGTCCTTATAATGAATTTTATGGTACTCGCTGATCGAGGCAAATATACACAAACACACTTATAATTACTTATATACCCGGTAGCGCGGTTGGTATAGTCTCGGACTATCGATACGTTAACCCGGGCTCGAATTCTGCCCAGGGGGTGAAATAATTTCAGCATCTCTGCGTTTCAAGTCGTTACTCCAACTCTCGTGGGCGGGGAGTTGGGTGTGTGTTCGTGTAAGATCACAACATTACCCATAGATCGGTCATGCGAGATCTGAGCTCTTCCGGGAGGGAAATAACTGTCGATCACGAGTCCAACACGTGATCCAAAGACCAAGGTGGATGTATAACACCGATAAACTAATGAGAGTTCGTTGTCGGCTGGCGGGTTTCCCGCCTGAGCCCATACCAATGGCCAATGCTGCAACTTTCAAGCCTTTAAATAATTATACTGCTGTGACCGAGTCTCCAGCTGGTGGGGATGTCCTTCCGCAGGGAAATTAATTTTGTCCTGCTTGGAGTTTCCAACTTTGAACAGCGGGACTGACAGCCTGGGTTACATGCCAGCGGCAAAGACTCCAGGCAACATTTTCCCGAGGACCCAGAGACGGCAAAGGCTCCAAGTGACGTTTCTATAAGAACCTACAGCAACTTTTTAAAGAAACAAAACACTCGCACTTGAATATAATCTTTATAAGTGCAAACTGCAGAAAATTTAAATTTCATTTACAAATCAGCACTTGAAGAAAATAAAGAAAACATCACGAGTAGAATCTTTTTGGCGACTCTCATCACATGTAAATATTCGATTTTTCCGAAACGACTTTCAGGGATCAAGACAAGTACACTCGAATCTGCGTAAAATGTTGACATCTTTTCAGTATCGAATGATAATAATGATAATAATAGATAATACAATATAATAGAAATATAATAATATACGACCGCTACTACTACTAATAGTAATAATAGTAGTAGTAGTAATAGTAATAATAGTAATAGTAAAAGTAATAATAATAGTAAAACAGTAATTAGTAAAAATAAAATGGTAATAAAAATAGTAATAATGATGATGATAATAATAGTAATGATAATAATAATAATAATGATAACAATAACAATGATTATTATTATGTTGAGACATTCTGACAGGTTGACGCAAGTGGAGTAGGAAACACAGGAGTCTTAGTCTTGAGTTTATTCCTGACTAGTTTCGCAGGTAGCCTATGCTTTTTCAACGGAATGGTGTACAAACAGGCTGTGGGCATTTTATACATGAGGTGGACCTCACTACCTCTCCGTGTTACCACAGTTGGCGACAAGTGAGAACATTACATATTCATTGCAGCAAATGTAATGATTATGATTAGCAAGTGGTAAAGATGATGACAAAATTAAAAATAACAATGAAAATAATAATAGTAATTGTAACAGTGATGATAATAATAGCAATATTTTTTGTATTGATAATAATAATGATAGTAATAATAATGATAATAATAATAATAATAATAATAATAATAATAATAATAATAATGATAATAATAAAATGTAATAAAATAATAATAGTAATAACAATGATCATGTTAATAATAATAATAATAATGATACAAATGATATTGAAAATATTAATAACAATAGTAATGGTAATAATACAATGAAAATAGTAGCAAGAACAAGAGAAAAAATGAAGAAAAATGATAAAAATAAAAATTTTAACAAAGTTAAAATGACTCCGCCTTTGTAATCCTTTGTAATAATAATGATAATAATAATAATGATGATAATAATGATAATAATAATAATAATGATAATAATAATAGTAATAATAATAATAATAATAATAATGATAATAATAATAATAATGATAATAATAATGATAATAATAATAATAATAATAATGATAATAATGATAACAATAATAATAATAATAAAGATAAATAATAATGATAATAATGATAATAATAATAATAATAATAATAATAATAATGATAATAATGATAGTAATAATTATAATAATACCAATAATAATAGTAATAATTATAATAATATATATGCGTATATGTTGGTGAAGGTGGGTGAGGAAGAAGCCTATTTGTGCGAAATATATATATATATATATATATATATATATATATATATATATATATATATATATATATATGTATATGTACTGTATATATATATATATATATATATATATATATATATATATATATATATATATATATATATATTGTCACGTGCCCTTGATATACCTCTGCTGCTATGTATATCCGCCCACCCACCACTGATCTAAAAATAACTGGATCACGGATCAGTGTCCTGATTATGAGGTCGGCGGCAGCCATGTTGCCAATACCAAACAAAGCCACGCCACGCGATCACTGACCTGATACAGTTACAGTTCTCGGCAGCTTTCGCACCTATATACTGGTGTGTTTTACATATTTAACGATCATTTTACAATGCCAACTTGTGCTGCATTCATCTGCACCAACCGGAGAAAAGGTGGATGTGAGCAGTCCTTCCACTCGTAAGTAAATTAAGGTTTTATTACCCAAAACATCCCGATACCCATCAACAAATGATGCGGCCATCAGGAGCCATAAAATGTTGCTCACCAACTGTTTTGTTAGGTGTTGTCATGTTAATGCTATGTATTTATTATCTGTAAGAAATAGATCTAGCAGCAACCCATTTGTCACGAATGTAATCGTGGCAATAGCATGATAGATATTTATCATTTAAAAATATCTTATAAGGCTCAAACGCTGTCCAGAGCTGTGTAGCTGTATAGAACCAGTTATTCTTCCTGATTACATGTGTAGGCTTTTTCTATATTGTGAAGTGTGAGGAATTCATATTAGATGGGCTGAATTACTATTCGGGGCCCGTTCAAAAATTATGTAACGTTTTTTCTGGTGGAATTCGACACCCCCCACCTCATGTAACATTGCGTAACACTGGGCGTTACACCTCCCTGCATTACGTAACACTGATTACAACTGATCACAACTCGGCAGTGCACCCCATCAAGTGTGGGCCAGAGCCGCCAAAGAGCCCTCCCTCCCCCTTGACTTCTCACCAAAACATACTCATTTTTATTTGTCCTGTGTGAAATTGTTAACGATTGCATCAAAGAATGAAACATGGTATGATGTTTTTGGATTTTTTTGCTCGATATTTATTGCTCGATCTATTAAGGATATGCTATTTCAGTGCATAATTTATGACATAAATTAATAAATAAATATAAATAACCATTATTAGCGCGCATCTCCTGATGATACTGATCAGCAGAAGTACGGTCTAGTGTCTCGCAAAGACCGCGGAGGACTGGTGCGAGCTGCTGCTGACAGGGTTATCAGAGTTTGCGAGGTAACTGAAAAATGTTTCCTCCAACGCATTCTCAACGTCAACAAGGGAGAGGAGCCCCCCTACCCCAAAAGCAGCAAATGTACCTGCCACCATAGCAGCAGTCACAGTCCTGAGTCCCCTTGCAGCAGCCGTCCCCCTATTTTCCTCTCTCAGCGACCACATGTTCGACACAACCCCGGATTCTAACCACATCGTCAATTTGATCAAGTGTATCGTCACGTGCTTCTGCAAAATCAGGCTCCATCATATCTCCAAATTGTATTCTCAAAAAGTAACCGGTGTCAAAGTGAGGAAGGAGTTATCAAAACTTGTTTTATTCAAGCACCAATAACGATAAGCAGTACAGTAATCAAATGTTATAGGGATATTTATTCCGTTAAATGCTAGTTCAGATATATTATTATCCCTATCATATTTTGACTATATATCTTTATCCAATTTGTTGTCTGTGTAACATTCCCTTGAAGTTATAATATATACTGGAATTATAATTTGTCAGTGCCAACTCATCCATATACATGCACAAGTTTATGTATATAAATGGTTATTTCTGCTAGAGGTAATAACTATCAATATATTGTTTTATTGTGATGATGCTATTTTGATATACACCTTGTATGCCATGTGGAGGGCCCAACAGCGACGAATTGTGTGGCCATTAAATACCCAATCATGCTTGGATCACAGGCCACGAGAGTAACACGACAGCTCCCATGACACTGATCTAAAAATGGTCTTATATAGATCAGTGTCCCATGACCGGCGGAGCGGTTCACACTTGCTGTTTTGGTACTTCCATTATGGCGGCCATGTCCCGCCTGCCCGCCTCACTCCTGGGGCAGCCCACGGCCCGTATACGCTATCCAGGTGTTATATAGATCAGTGCCACCCACCCCTATATCCTGGATTGGAGGGTGGGGCATGGTCATCTGGGCAGTTTCGTCTGCGCATGCGCCATTGGTCTAAATCGTACGTTCTGTTTCTTCTTAGGTACCTACGGTTAATTTTCTCTTTTTGTATTCATACTAATTTTCTGTCAATGTTACCATGGTAAATTGTATAACAAAATTAATGTATGTTTCATCAAATAAACGTTAATTGGTAACTGTCGAGCTTGTGTATGCTAGTGCTTCCCCCGTTGGTCCAGTCCCTCTCCTACCGACCCGAGCAAAGACTATATAGGAAAGATGGGAAAGCTCACGGAGAGCCGCATCGTCCACATACATTTTAGTGTGCGGCTATCTCACTAGATGGCGTTTACGTCAATCACCAGTTTGAACTGCATCGTCTGTTTGTTTATAATTAAGCGGGACATTCAATCATGAGTGGGCGGAACTATCACCCATGTGTGGTGTGCAAAAAGAAGAAAAATGACTTTCCCCATCTGATTTTTCACGTTTTTCCTAAAGATAAAGAAAGGTAAGAGATTCAACATACACACACACACACAGTACATGGAAACTTTAACAGAAAATGGAGGAATAAAATAGAACATAGTTAAAATCTTCTTTATCTTTATGTCAGTGCAGTGTCACTTAGCTTGGAAACGAAAATTATAGATGAATACCTTACAAATATCTAGAAATATGAATTGATCATGTCAAATTCATACCATATCTTTATGGCAGTTCCAGGCAGGCACAGCAACTTTGATATAGTTATGTCATGTTCTTAGCTGAAGTGGTAAAGTTATAAACTTTTACGGGGGGAGGAGGCCTTGGTATATGTATATTTCTTCTTTTTTTTTGGCAGGCTGTGACTGCTTCTTTGGTAGTTTTAAAATTTAACTGTTTTTGTTGAATTATTTCTCTATGTTATGCTTGTTATTTTATGTATGATTGCAAATCTTGTTTGTTTAATTTTGTGACTTATTTCTTGCATGTTCATCCTTTTATTTTTGTCTATGTTTTTTACAATACAGTACCTGTCTTGCTACATATGTATATATTTTTGTTTGTTTGCTTTTGGGATTTTCCTTTGTTCTGTTAATTAAATTTTTTTGCTTTATTTTTGCTTAATCAATATGCATTTATGTCTGCTTCTTTGTTTATTTTTGTTTCATATTATTGTTTTTGATTACTGATTTTCCTATGTTTTGTTTGGTATTCAATATCTGATTGCATGTTTTGGTTGCCTGATGTATGTTTAATTTTTGAAGTTGAATAATGTTATTTCTTTTAGTTTGTTTTGTATATGTTCTTTACAAGACAGTATTGCTTTGTTGCAAATAAGACTCTCGTGTATACCTAACTTTTACTATCCTTGTTTGTATGATTTGTGTACAGACACTTGAATAAGTATACAAAGTTCAAACATAAGCACAAACAAGAAAAACATGATATTACAAAAATAATAAAATAAATATAACTAAAATAACCTTTTAGATTTTAACTGTTTACTCAATTTCAAATAGTTAGTAATGAATGATGCATTGTGCAGAAGTATTTTACCAACTTTTGATTTTATAAATATGATCATGTGTGTAAAACATATATTAAATTGTCTTGTTTGCATGCAAAAGTCATAAAATTACTACTCATTATTTTATAAAGAGAAGTAAAACTTTTTCGAAATGTTGATTATTTTAGCGAAAAGATCAATTTTAAAATGTCCAAAAACACTATATATAATACAAGTTTAGTATGATTTGAAAGCCGCGCTACGCCACTTCCGATTTATAGTTTGCGGCTTTGTCGATAGATGGCGCGCATTCACGTTGGATGGATGACGTTTTCTTATTAGTAGAAATACAAGTTTTCCCATCTTTCCTATATAGTCTTTGCGCCCTCCGCAACCTACACCGCCGCCTGGCGCACATCAGACCACTGCTCGACCCTACAGACTGAGCTGGTGGCAATGCAAAAAGCCCTGGAGTACTCAAGCCAACTACAAGGGCCGGTGGTCATACACACAGACTCTCTTGTGGTGACACAAGCACTCCAGAAAGAAGGACATACCCACCAACATAAACATTATCACAACAACACTCTACCTCCTGCAGCTACACAACAGACAAAATCGCCCAGTCATCATCAACTGGATACCCAGCCACATAGGGGTACACGGAAACGAACGAGCAGATGAGCTGGCCAAGACAACACGCTACCATCCTCACATAGAAATCCAAGTCCAACCACATTAATCAAAAGCTGGGCCAGAGACCACCTACAACGAACAAAGGTAGCCAAGCACAGAAGATCGATAAGCTGAGCATCAGCAAGTGCAAAGTGGTACGAGAGGGCCACCAAACTGGAATCCATGTCATAATCCCATATATCATTGATCAAAATCCCATACTATCTTATCATACATAACTATAATATCAAAAAATGTACAGAGAAGACGAGGAATTTCGACTCTTTGTAGGGAAGATTTTCGGCTTAGCATTTCTGCCGGTGGATTATGTTAAAGAAGGACTGAACCATCTAAGTAGTGTAGTTCCATATGATGCACTAGAATTACTTGGGTATTTTGATGCCACCTATGTTAACGGGGGATATAGAACTGTTCGTGCCCCTAACGGAGTGGTTCGTTTAAAACGGATTAATCCATTATATTCGATAGAATTGTGGAATGTAAATCATGCCACCCTGACCGGTAGTGCACGTACAAACAATATATGTGAGTCGTGGAACTGCAAGCATTTCAACATGGTCGGTCATCGTCACCCATCAGTGTGGAGAAGCATCAACGCCTTTCAAATGGACTATGCATCAGTGTCTGCGTTGATTGCCCTGGATAACATTGGGCAGCCTCCCGTGAAACGTGCTCGTCATAAATTTGTGGTCCTGCAAGAACGTCTAGAAAATTTGTGTAAGGCGTTCAATAATGGACAAAAAAGTGTACCAAGGATTTCACGTAATATGCGCCGGTTATGTTAACTACCTTCAGTATTCTATCTGAATGACTGATTTGAATATATTTTCAATTATATTGCCCTCTGATTTGAGTGCTTATGTACAATCTTGAGTACAATATTTTATGCTATGATGTTTAATCCTATGTATGATTCTGTACTAAATTTTGAATGCATATGTATGATTTTCTAGTATAGTTTACTTGTCGCTATGATTTCAATGTATGGATTTTGTTGTAATATGACATGAATGCTAATATGTACGATGCTTATGAATTATTTGAATTCTTTATGCAATCTGTACGATTAAGTGCTGTGATAATATGATTGAGGTTTATAAAGTTTGCATGTAATAATCAATAAAATATTAATAAACAAAACAAATAATTTTGAATTATTTTTGCAAGGAAAGGTCCAAACTGTACCCACAGTATATCAACGACATGAGGATAGGGGGTGTTCACTTGGGACTGGGGATTCAGTAAAGAGTTGTTTAGTGGTGGTGATGATTGGGGATTCTGATGCACATTATCACAATATTGTTTCTTTGTGTAAAAAATAACTAAAAACTTATTTAGATTTAGGCTGTGAACTGAAATCAATGTCCTTTTCACTTATGTTTTTTGATCAAACGCGACTAATGGTGATAACAATTAACACCACGTATTGATCAATAACTTGTACATGTGAACTGAAATCGATACAACACTCACTAATTTTCCTGTCAATTAATTAATCCTAATTCTTCAATTAACATTTTATATTGACTCAATATTATAATTAATATATTATAATAACTATAACAAAATAGATATAGACTTGCACCGGTGAACTGAAATTTAGAAACATTTCCATATGGAATGGGTTCTACATGTCATAAAACATTGAATTAAAATACATGTGGGATTTTGACCATGAAGTGTGGGATTTTGAACAATGGGATATTGAATGTGGGATTTTGAATGTACATGACCAAACTGTGCCCTCATCCCGCCACCAAGATCGCCGACAGAGGACTCGCCGTGATCATCCACAGGCTCAGGCTGAGGTACAAATGCTGCTGGGAAATCATTGAACGACAGGAAAGGGAATGCGACCACTGCGGGATGAACACCTCAGAGCCTCACCTTCACTATCTACTAGAGTGCGCTCACACCATCGCCCTGAGAAGAGGTAGACAGTTCAACCCCATGGCCCCCGAAGCTTGGAAGACTGGAGCCGACATAGTTTACAACATCACCGAAAACATAGAACGGCTTGCCCACATCCTGGTCGGATACCCTCCGCCCAGATTACAAAGGATTACAAAGGCGGAGCATGCCGACAGGAGACCTTTTGATCCATATCTAGGTCGGATGAAAAAAAAAATAATAATAATAATAATATTAATAATAAAATGATAAATAAAAACTATAATAATGTAAATAACAAATAAAATACATAAATAAATGCATAGGTATAGTTAAAATAATAAACAAACAGGTAAATAGTAAATGATAATAAATTGACATAACTAATAATAAATGAAAATCAGACAGACAAATTATAACAAAACAAAAACAAATAATATAACATAAATTATAATCATTACAGCATCTTACTTAGGTATTTATCTAAATGATTCTTAAAGCTTCGAACTGAACTACATTGCACTACCTGTGCAGGAAGTTTATTCCATTCATTAACTACACGGTTGGCAAAGTTGTTTCTACCTACTTCCAAATTGAATCTATTTCCGGACAGTTTGAGACCATTGTTTCTTGTCTGATTCTCATTCAATGTGAAAATTTGGTCACTTTTGATATTGTCAATTCCCTTTAAAATCTTAAAGACCTGTATCAAGTCACCTCTGAGTCTACGCTTTTTTAGGGAAAACAGATTCATGTGCTTAAGTCGATTTTCGTATGATTTATTTTTGATATTTGGAATCAGTTTTGTGGCTCGCCGTTGTACTTTTTCCAGTCTGTCAATGTCTTTAATGAGATTCGGTGACCATACGGAAACAGCATATTCCAAATGTGGACGAACTAACGATTTATATAGCTTGTTAATGAGTGATGGACTTTTGAAATCAAAAGATCGCGCAATCAATCCCAGAATCTTATTTGCTTTCTCAGAGGCTTGGATGATTTGAGGTCGTTACTGATAATTACGCCGAGATCTTTTTCACTATTCACTTTTGTTAACGAATTTCCAAATAACTTGTAATCGTACTTATTGTTATTTTTACCTATGTGCATTACCTTGCATTTACTTGTGTTAAATTTCATTAGCCACTTTTCAGACCATTGCTGTAATTGATCTAAATCTTCTTGAATATCTAATTGGTTTGAGTGATCATTTGCCACTCCGCACAGTTTTGTATCATCAGCAAATTTGGAAACAGTAGATTTTAGTCCATGGTCTATATCATTTATATATACTATGAATAGAAGTGGCCCAAGAACGAAACCCTGAGGAACTCCACTTGCAACACTTTTCCATCCAGATGTTTTTCCATTTAAAACAACTCTCTGTTTTCGACCTTTCAACCAATTACTAGTCCAACCTAATAGGCTACCACTTATTCCATGCAAAGCTAATTTAGTAAGTAGTCTCTCGTGTGGGACGGTATCAAAAGCTTTTGCAAAGTCTAGATATATTAAATCTATATTGTTTCTTTTGTCATAATTCGAGATAACTGTGTTGTAGAATTCGAGTAAGTTAGTCACGCAAGAACGTTTCCGTCTGAAACCATGCTGGCTATCATTTATCAAACGGTTACTTTCTAAATGATATTAGATAGCATCTCTGATGATAGTTTCCATTATTTTTCCTACGATTGAAGTCAAACTTATAGGCCTATAGTTATTTGGTTTCTTTTTGTCACCTTTTTTGAATATGGGAGTAACGTTAGCTAGCTTCCATTCTCTTGGGACATCTCCGGATATGATGGATTTCTTGAAAATAATTTCTAATGGAACAACAATCTCATTTTTCATTTCCTTTAAGATTCTTGGATGCCAACCGTCAGGCCCTGGTGTTTTATTAACTTTGAGTTTGTCCATACACCTTTTAATTGTTTCTTTTGTTATATTTACCGTAGTGAGTAAGCTTACCCCAGACTTTTCACAGGTTTCAGTTTGGAATTCACTTTGAGGTGTTTCGTTTACGAATACCGAGCTAAAATAATTGTTCAAGATATTACACATTCCTTCATTTGAATATTCAAGTTGACCGTCAGCAGATAATAGTGGACCAATGTGATTCCTAACAACCTTTTTATCTCTAATGTAACTATAGAATTCTTTGGGATTCTCTTTGGATTTATCAGCGATGTTCATTTCGTATTGTCGTTTTCTTTTTCTTATTGTCTTTTTTAAATCTCTCTGTATTGATACATAACTTTCATAGTCATTAGATGCACCCGAGCACTTATATTTCTTATAAGCCTGTCTCTTTTTAGCAATACTTTTTTCAGTTTCTTTGTCGAGCCACTTTGGGCGAGCCTGATTTGGGGGACGTCTGTCCTTAAAAGGAATGTAAGTTTGAATCATCTTAGTGAGCGTATTTTGAAATATTTCCCACATCTGATCTACAGGTCTTTCGTTTAATTTTGCCTCCCATTCTGTAAGCTGAAGCTCCTGACGTAGTCCTATGAACTGAGCTTTACTGAAATCGGGTATTTTAGAAGCACTAGTATCTATTCTAAAATTGTTTAGGAGATAACTACAAAAACGCCGGAGTAGCTGAACACAGAGCGGCTCAACACTTACGGGCCTCCGAATGGAGAAAGGCCCGTGTGTAGATAAACATTATCTACCAAATAAAAAAATAAAAACAAAACAAATGTCGCCAGATCTGCTAAAGAAAAGAAAAGAAAATAATAATAATATAAGAATGACACCCTCCAACATTCATCTGTCAGCATCAAGTCTGAAAAATATAAGATAGACATACGTAAGCAAACGAGGAGAATACAACGTGTACTAATTTCATACATATTATGGTGGCAGGTTCAGTTATCAAACTAATTCATGGTTAAAATTCTTTTAGTGATAATAGAAATTAACAGAAGAAATATAGGTGGCGTGTTCTCTTATAATATTCAAAGAAAATTTGTTACTTTCAAAAACAAAAATTTTCGTGCGGCCTATGGTATAATAGTCAGTCAGTGACTGCAACCGAGTAGAGCTCAGAGTTGTACTGCTCCTTTTTGTCATCATCTCTCCCTACTTACAAAGGATTACAAAGGCAAAGCATGCCGACAGGAGACCTTTTGATCCATATCTAGGTCGGATGCAAAAAAAAAAAAAAAAAATCATTAATAATAAATTAAAACTATAACAATGTAAATAACAATTAAAATACATAAATAAATGCATTGGTATAGTTGAATAACAAAACAAACAGGTAAATAGTAAATTATAATAAATTGACATATAACTAATAATAAATGAAAATCAGACAGACAAATTATAACAAAACAAAAACAAATAATATAACATAAATTATAATAATTACAGCATCTTACTTAGGTATTTATCTAAATGATTCTTAAAGCTTCGAACTGAACTACATTGCACTACCTGTGCAGGAAGTTTATTCCATTCATTAACTACACGGTTGGCAAAGTTGTTTCTACCTACTTCCAAATTGAATCTATTTCCGGACAGTTTGAGACCATTGTTTCTTGTCTGATTCTCATTCAATGTGAAAATTTGGTCACTTTTGATGTTGTCAATTCCCTTTAAAATCTTAAAGACCTGTATCAAGTCACCTCTGAGTCTACGCTATTTTAGGGAAAACAGATTCATGTGCTTAAGTCGATTTTCGTATGATTTATTTTTGATATTTGGAATCAGTTTTGTGGCTCGCCGTTGTACTTTTTCCAGTCTGTCAATGTCTTTAATGAGATTCGGTGACCATACGGAAACAGCATATTCCAAATGTGGACGAACTAACGATTTATATAGCTTGTTAATGAGTGATGGACTTTTGAAATCAAAAGATCGCGCAATCAATCCCAGAATCTTATTTGCTTTCTCAGAGGCTGAAATACACTGCTTGGATGATTTGAGGTCGTTACTGATAATTACGCCGAGATCTTTTTCACTATCCACTTTTGTTAACGAATTTCCAAATAACTTGTAATCGTACTTATTGTTATTTTTACCTATGTGCATTACCTTGCATTTACTTGTGTTAAATTTCATTAGCCACTTTTCAGACCATTGCTGTAATTGATCTAAATCTTCTTGAATATCTAATTGGTTTGAGTGATCATTTGCCACTCCGCACAGTTTTGTATCATCAGCAAATTTGGAAACAGTAGATTTTAGTCCATGGTCTATATCATTTATATATACTATGAATAGAAGTGGCCCAAGAACGAAACCCTGAGGAACTCCACTTGCAACACTTTTCCATCCAGATGTTTTTCCATTTAAAACAACTCTCTGTTTTCGACCTTTCAACCAATTACTAGTCCAACCTAATAGGCTACCACTTATTCCATGCAAAGCTAATTTAGTAAGTAGTCTTTCGTGTGGGACGGTATCAAAAGCTTTTGCAAAGTCTAGATATATTAAATCTATATTGTTTCTTTTGTCATAATTCGAGACAACTGTGTTGTAGAATTCGAGTAAGTTAGTCACGCAAGAACGTTTCCGTCTGAAACCATGTTGGCTATCATTTATCAAACGGTTACTTTCTAAATGATATTCGATAGCATCTCTGATGATAGTTTCCATTATTTTTCCTACGATCGAAGTCAAACTAATAGGCCTATAGTTATTTGGTTTCTTTTTGTCACCTTTTTTGAATATGGGAGTAACGTTAGCTAGCTTCCATTCTCTTGGGACATCTCCGGATATGATGGATTTCTTGAAAATAATTTCTAATGGAACAACAATCTCATTTTTCATTTCCTTTAAGATTCTTGGATGCCAACCGTCAGGCCCTGGTGTTTTATTAACTTTGAGTTTGTCTATACACCTTTTAATTGTTTCTTTTGTTATATTTACCGTAGTGAGTAAGTTTACCCTAGACTTTTCACAGGTTTCAGTTTGGAATTCACTTTGAGGTGTTTCGTTTACGAATACCGAGCTAAAATAATTGTTCAAGATATTACACATTCCTTCATTTGAATATTCAAGTTGACCGTCAGCAGATAATAGTGGACCAATGTGATTCCTAACAACCTTTTTATCTCTAATGTAACTATAGAATTCTTTGGGATTCTCTTTGGATTTATCAGCGATGTTCATTTCGTATTGTCGTTTTCTTTTTCTTATTGTCTTTTTTAAATCTCTCTGTATTGATACATAACTTTCATAGTCGTTAGATGCACCCGAGCACTTATATTTCTTATAAGCCTGTCTCTTTTTAGCAATACTTTTTTCAGTTTCTTTGTCGAGCCACTTTGGGCGAGCCTGATTTGGGGGACGTCTGTCCTTAAAAGGAATGTAAGTTTGAATCATCTTAGTGAGCGTATTTTGAAATATTTCCCACATCTGATTTACAGGCCTTTCGTTTAATTTTTCCTCCCAATCTGTAAGCTGAAGCTCCTGACGTAGTTATATGAACTGAGCTTTACTGAAATCGGGTATTTTAGAAGCACAAGTATCTATTCTAAAATTGTTTAGGAGTTTGAATCTGACTAAGTTGTGATCGCTATTTGCAACAGATTCACCGACTTCTACATCAGTTGCCATGCTTTCGCGGCCAGTGATCAATAAATCGAGTAAGTTTCCATATCTTGTGGGCTCTTTTACATGCTGAATTAAGTAATTGTCACCAAGAAAATCAATCAAGCGACTACCTATATGGCCATATCCAAGGGTCATCCAATCAATGTCAGTAAAGTTGAAATCACCCATTATCAATAAATCCCGGTTGCAGAAACTAGACAGTTCTTGAAATAACAGTTTGTCGTCTGCTAATGATAATGTCTTTGGCCTATATATTACACCTATATTCATTTTTTGTCCATTTGTTTGGGTTAACTCAACCCACAAACTGTCATATGCATCCTGTTTCACTTTCTCTAAAACACAAGCATGAACATTGTTTTTAACGTACAATAGAACACCCCCACCTTTCTTGTGGTTTCTATCCTGATGAAAGTGTTTAAATCCCGCAATATTAAATTCAGCTTCGAACTCTGTACCATTTAACCATGTCTCAGTTATTCCTATCATATCGAGATTTTCGCTTTTGACATACGCCTGTATTTCTTGAAATTTGTTCCTAATACTACGAGCATTAAAGTACATAGTTTTAAGAAACTCCTGATTATTTCTTTTTGACACATTTTGAGTTTCAATATCATGTCTTATATTATCATTTTGTTTTTTATTTATGCCTTGCTCTATATTATTATTATTTGGTCCTTCATTGACATTCAATGCCTCATTAACATTTCTCCTATCAAAATTAACATTTCCCCCATCCCTTCCTCTTTATATAAGTCTCTTTTAGCAGATACAGGTAACGGTTGCAAAGTATACAAATACATTTATTGACCAATATTTGTTTAAAAAAAGATAACCGTTAAAGAATGAACAATGGAATTCTAATTATTTCTCGTCGGAACTCGGGTTTGTTTAAAGGAAATTGTACAATAAAAAGTAATCAGCTTTCTAATATAACAACAGAAGTGTGACAAGAAGATTATGTAACAATTAGAACATCCATTGGAGACCTACAGCCAGTATATATCCTATATGCATTTATATGACACCGGGCGACTTGATTCAAATCTGAGAGATCGGGTTGCTATAATGTCGACATTCACAAGAAATATGTATTGCTCCATGGGACGATGAATGGATAACGATGGTCAAGATGGAAGGGAAATATAAAAAGTGTAAATTGCATTCTACGAATGATCAAGTGGAGGAAGATTAAGAAAATGGTAAAAGTCAATGGAAGACTGAAGAGAAGGGTTGACAAAAAGTTGTGGAATTAGACGAAGTATTTGGGTAATAAGGGAGTCGGAAGAGAGGACGTGGCGAAAGTAAAGGAAGTAAAATGGAAAGTTGATTCGAAGCGGAATGGATAATTACTGATCTATAATAAGACGACTGGTGAATTAGAAGAGGAGATATGTAGGGAAAAGGAAATAACGGAAATCATCAGAATAGATATTAAACACTAAAAGAATAGATCATGTGCTTAGGTTAAGCCAACGATTCATATATATTTTCCATGTGACAACTGAGTAAATAACCTTATAGATTATAAGTTGCCGTAAAATTATAGTTCCCTGCAATAAAGCCATATAACTAAGATTTCAATGTATGCGTGTAGTGGAAAGACATAATATAATCTTTAAGATATCAAGAATATAGAAATATTTAATGATACTTTCAAAAATGTCAGTTTTCCAACTTGACATTTACTGTGTAACGAATAAATTACATGAACTGAACAATGAAATATAAGGAAGCTTTGCTCATTCTAATTTTTTAATTTGAGAAAAACAAAAATAGAAAAATGTATAAGTAAAAGAATAAAATAGTAACAACCTATGAATGTTTAAAAATTTTAGTAAAAAAAAAATACAAAAATTTTCCGAAATTTGCCCCAATTTTTTGTTTTATCAATTTGTTGTTTTTTGGTATTGTACGAAAATTGTATTCCCCATATGTAGAAATGGAAGCAATTGCTTGTCTGATTTCCTGTGATTTATAATGAAGTAAATACTCATTATTCTTTGTAGATGCTAATCAAAATACTAAAAATAAGCTCTGTATTGACGTCGATGTGCCTTTTTTTCCGCGGAACTGAACGCAAAGAAAACGAATATAAAAACGTTAGGATTTGGATCTCGTTTCGCAAATTTATTTAAAAATAATAGATTATCAAATGATAAACCGATAAACTAAAATGTAAGTAGAAAAGAAGAACATTATTTCAACTTTGTGTTGTCAAGTGTAGGCCTTGTGGTCTCTTGCAGTCTACTTCATTTTTGGGCTAATTTCTCCCGTCCATATCCGTTACACACAACACCACCTGTTACAGACACACAACACCCGTTACATATATATCCATAACCCCGTTACACTCACACATCAGCATCCGTCACACACGCTACATCAAGGACCATACACATGGTCAAACGGTTTATCAAACGGGTTTGACCGTGTGAATGTGCGTATTTGTTTGTCAAGCGTGTTTGACAAACCGGACTTGACCGTGTGACCGGGGTATTTGGTTGTCAAACATTTGACAAATCGTTTGTCAAACGGTGTTTGACCGTGTGAATGAGGTGTTTGTCAAACGGTGTTTGACCGTGTGAATGAGGTGTTTGTCAAACGGTGTTTGACCGTGTGAATGAGGTGTTTGTCAAACGGTGTTTGACCGTGTGAATGAGGTGTTTGTCAAACATGTTTGAAAAACAGTTTGTCTAACTGGGTTTGACCGTGTGACACCCTACGTTTTCGTCCTCCACCATGCAGGTTCTCCTGCAAGACCTTGGGGGGCTCTACGGGGACACGTAAGTACGTAGGGCGAGGCCAACGTCATCCTGTCGGGGACCCAGGGCACCCACCCACACCCGCACCCACTCGGGCCCCGCGGGCAACCTACCAGCAGTAACTCTTGTGCCACGTCACTCACCAGCCAGAACTTCGTCGTCAAGGGGACGTTTGACGCCATCTTGCATGTAGTCCAGGGCGTCGTCAAGGTGGGTCCAGCCAAGAAGCATTTTATCGACATTTTTTTTTTTTTTTACTTATTATTGTTATTGTTGACGTTTTATTATTATTATTATTATTATTATTATTATTATTATTATTATTATTATTATTATTATTATTATTATTATTATTATTATTATTATTATTATTATTATTATTATTATCATCATCATTATCATTGTCTCCGTCATCATTTATCAATATTATCGTCATCGTCGTCGTCGTCTCGGTCATCATTTATTATTATTATCATCATCATTATTTCCTGTGGTGGGGGAAAAGAATACTGCCACCAAGTATTCCCACTTGGATCGTAGGAGGCGAGAAGAAAGGGACGGGGATTGGGACTAGGCATCCTTCTCCTTGTAGCCCCACAGGGGACATTCCTAAAAAAAAGTAAAGGCATAAGAGGGTCTGGAAGTTCTCGGACCAGCACCCTAAGGTTTGGGTCTTTTAATGAGCGTGGATATGGTACAGATGAGAGTAAAAGGGAAGAGATAGGTAGTATGTTTGTGAGAAGAAAGATGGATGTGTTGGCTTTGAGTGAAACTAAGTTGAAAGGGAAGGGTGAGTGTAAGTTTGGGAGTGTAAGTGGGAGGTTATCAGGAGTGAAGAGAGGGCGAGGGAGGAAAGGGGTGGCTATTCTAGTAAGTGAAGAGATAGGTAAACGGGTAGTGGAGTGAAAGGAGGTTTCCTCAAGGATAATGTGGATGAAGGTGAAACTGGGGAGGGAGATGTGGGTCTTTGTAAGTGTGTATGGGCCTGGCAGTGAGAGGAGTGTGGAGGAAAGGGAGGCCTTTTGGATAGATCTAAATGAGTGCATAGAGAATTTGGGAAGAAATGTCATGTAATAGTACTGGTAGACCTTAATGCTAGGGTAGGAAATGGTCAAATCGATGGAGTGGTTGGGAAATGTGGAGTTCCAGGAAAGAATCGTAGTGGAGAGTTGATGGTGGAAATGTTCCTAGAAAGAGAGTTGATGATAGCAAATACAGAGTTTCGGAAGAAAGTCAAGCAGTACACATGGGAGAGGGTGGTGGAGGGAAGGGTGGTAGATAGAGCGTTGATGGATTATGTAGTGGTAAATAGGACTATGATAGGAAGAGTTAAGGATGTACATGTGCTAAGGGGAGAGGGTGGGGGAATTTCAGATCATTTTTTGGTGGAAGGTAAGCTGAGAGTGGAGGATAGATGGAGAAAGAGAAAAGGGACAAAAGGTAGGTTAGGTTCTTAGAGTGAACTCTCTGAATGAAAAGGAGAAGGAGTACGGAAAGAAGCTGAAGGAGGAGTGGGAGGGAGTAAAGGATAGAGTAGAGCTGGGTGTGGAGGAGGAATGGGGATGGTTCAAGGAGGGAGTCATAAAGTGTGCAAGGATGGCGTGTGGAACAAGAAGGACGGGGGGAAATAGAGGAAAGGGTAGTGAATGGTGGGATGAGGAAACAAAGAAGGTTGTAGAAGAGAAGAAGCGAGCTTTCACAGATTGGATACAAAATAGGACGAGGGAGTCAAATGAGAGGTACAAAGAAAAGAAAAGAGAAGTAAAGCAAAAGGTAAAGGTTGCATAGAGGAGAGCAGATGTGAAATGGGGTAAGAGTATGACAGAAAATTTTGAAAGTAATAAAAAGATGTTTTGGAAAGAAATTAAGAGAGGAAGAGGAGGCGAATCAAGTAGAGAAGAAAAGGTGCAGATGGAGAGATGATAATGGAGGAGAAGGCAGTAAGGGGAAGATGGGCAGAATATTTTAGGGAATTGCTAAATGTGAAGGAGGATAGGGAAGGAAAGATAGCTGCAGTGGGAAATGCGCAGAAAATGAGAGTGATGAGTGAGGAGAATGGAGGAGAAATAAGGAAGGATGAGGTGAAGGCAGTTATTAAGATGATGAAAGCAGGTAAGGCACCTGGTCTGGATGGATGCCATGCAGAATGTCTGAAAAAGGGAGGTACAGTGATAGTGGGCTGGTTGGTGAGGTTATTTAATGTTTGCTGGAGAGAGGGTAGAGTGCCGGAGGACTGGAGGAGTGCCTGTATAGTTCCCTTTACAAGGGAAAAGGGGACAAGTGTGAGAAGTAGTTTTAGAGGGATCAGTTTGTTTAGTGTAGTAGGGAAGGCTTATGGGAGGGTCTTGATTGAGAGGATTAGGAGAGGAACAGAAGGAGTAATTGGTGAGGAACAGTGTGGATTTAGGACAGGTAGAGGTTGTGTAGATCAGATCTTTGTGGTAAGACAGATATGTGAGAAAGCTATAGGAAAGGGGAAGGATGTTTTTTGGGCTTTTATTGATCTGGAAAAGACTTATGATAGGGTAGACAGAAAGGCACTGTGGGAGGTTATGCAGATATATGGGATAGGAGGAAAGCTTCTAGGAGCTGTCAAGAGTTTTTATGAGAGTAGTAGAGCTTGTGTCAGGATTAGAAATGGAGAGAGTGAGTGGTTTGAGGTAAAGGTGGGACTTCGTCAAGGATGCGTTATGTCGCCCTGGCTGTTCAACTTATACATGGATGGGGTAGTGCGAGAGGTAAATGCAAGGGTAGTGGGCAAGGGATTGGAGATGGTTAAAGAAAATGGAGAAAAGTGGGAGATGAGTCAGCTGTTGTTTGCAGACGACACTGCGCTTGTGGCAGGATCGGAGGAGGGATTGAGGAAGTTGGTGACAGAGTTTGGGAGAGTATGTGATAGAAGAAAGCTAAAGATAAATGTGGGTAAAAGTAAGATGAGCATTAAGGGAGAGCGACTGGAGGAAGTGGATAGTTTTAGATACTTGGGTGCAAATGTGGCAGGAAAAGGTGGAGTGAAGGTGGAGGTAGAATGTAGATTGAGAGAAGCGAGTAAATGCCTTGGTGGATTAAAGAGTGTAATGAGGAATAGACATTTGGGAATGGATGCGAAGAGGAGACTGTATGAAGGAGTGATTGTGCCAACAGCACTGTATGGGGCAGAAACATGGAACATAAGAGAGGAAGAGAGAAGGAGTTTGAATGTGTTTGAGATGAGGTGTCTGAGAAGTATGATGGGGGTCACTAGGCTAGATAGAGTGAGAAATGAGGAGGTGAGGAGGAGAACAGGGGTGGAAAAGGAGTTGGGAGATAGGGTTGATGAAAGAATATTAGGATGGTTTGGACACATGGAAAGAATGAGTGAAGAAAGACTAGTAAAAGAGGTATGGAAGGCAGATGTGGAGGGAGTGAACATGAGGGGACGTCCTAGGATGAGGTGGATGGATGGGGTGAAGGGGGCTTTGGGGAAGAGGGGAATATCTGTTGAGGAAGGATGGGAGAGGACAGAAGACAGGGGTGAATGCAGAATGGTTGTATATGGAGGATGTGATTGCATGAGGTGGAATGAACGTGGGGGTGGGGGGTGAGGTGGTAAGTGTGAGCAAAATTTGACGCAGCCCGAAGGGATTTCTCCCCGTCTTCTCTTTTTATGCATGGGGGGACGGAGAGGGGGGTCGCCGATTTAATGAAGCGGCCTTGCTGTGGATGTGCTGTGTCTTGCGACACTGCTTCTGACCCAGGGCAGTGGACAAGGTGCAGGGATGACCCGTCATCCAGGAGGTGCTCAGATAAGAGGGAGGGTGGAGGGGTGTGGAGTGTATTCAGGGATGGAATGGGTGGAAATGATTTTATGCCTTTCCCTTTTTGGCTACCTCCCTTGTAAGGGGGAAGAAGCCTTGGTATATGTATGTATGTATCATTATTATTAACAATCATCATCATTGTTCTTGTCATTACTATTTTTATTATTTTAACTAATTATTATTATTGTTATTACTATTATAATCATTATTCCCATTATAATTATTATTATCATTATTTCTTGTTTTACTTAGAATTCTTACGTTACTAACGAAAAAAGGCGATTTTATCGAAAATAAAAGTAATTAGCATTCTTTTCTGAGTGGACATTTATCCCCAAGCATAAAAATGCTGCGTTGCCTCTGATCCATAAGAATGATCGGCGATTTAACTAAAATGTAGACTTTTAAGGTGGATGGCAAGAGGTAGAAAATGGGGACGACAGCTATAGTCGCAGGAGTTATATCTATTTTCTTCTATTTCTTAGGATGTTTGACATATATTATTTCCCCTCCCCTGGAAAGATATGATTTAATTGCTTTTTATTATATTTTTTAATAAGGATGTTAAGTTTCCCTCTGGAATATTAATTTTTGTAGAGCATCCAGCGGGCGCACGACTCCGTGCAACAAGGGCGGATCTACATCAACGCCGGGCGAGTCCTCAACGCGTCAGTCAACAGGCGAGATGAGAGTAAAAGGATGAAAGCCGTGGGTGCGCTTACCCAATCATATTTACCTAATTGTAGTGTACAGGAAAGGAACAACAATCGTGGGGTCCCGTCTCCCAATTCATGTATAGTTCCAAATATAGCCTTGATTTCCAATTGTCGTGTTTAGATTTAAATTCATGCATTGTTTGTCTGCCCTGTCCAAAGTGACTCTTCACTTTACCAGAGTAAACCTGAATATAGCATAAAATAACGTAATATCGCCAAGACACTGTTTTCAGCTAGAAAAAAAAAACCACACACACAGTGGAAACCACATTACTCGATACGGTCAAAAAATAATAAATTCTCAAGCGGGAATATGTTTGACAACCTAAAAGTCATGCTAGACTGGCGAAAATAACGCTTAATTTTTTATTCCTCAAAAAAATCTGTTTCTATGATATTTTTTCATTGAAATAGCCCAATGTCATGGATGAATTATTTATTGCAATTATGTGAAATGTTTTCACCACTGTTCGACACGACGTCACACGGGAATATATCAGACAACGACTAAAAATTATGCTAGACTGGCAAAAATCATGCTTAATTTTTTATTCTTCATTATAACTTAGATTTTTATGATATTGTTTCATTAGAATAACCCAATGTCATGGGTGAATTATGCCCATTTTAGTATATTGTGTGAAATGTTTTCACGACAGCGCGACATGACGTCACACGGGAATATATCAGGCATACATACATACATATACCAAGGCTTTTTCCCCCTTACAAGGGAGGTAGCCAAACAGAAAAGGGCATAAAATCATTCCCACCCATTCCATCCCTCAATACACTCCACACCCCTCCACCCTCCCTCTTATCTTAGCACCTCCTGGATGACGGGTCATCCCTGCACCTTGTCCACTGCCCTGGGTCAGAAGCAGTGTCGCAAGACACAGCACATCCACAGCAAGGCCACCTCATTAAATAGGCGACCCCCCCTCTCCGTCCCCCCATATAAAGGAGAGGATGGGGAGAAATCCCTTCGGGCTGCGTCAAAATTTTGCTCACACACATTACCTCACCCCCCATCTCCCCGTCCATTCCACCTCATGCATCACAACATCTTCCATATACAACCATTCTCCATTCACCCCTGTCTTCTGTCCTCTCCCGTCCTTCCTCAACAGACATTCCCCTCTTCCCCAAAGCCCCCTTCACCCCATCCATCCATCTCATCCTAGGACGTCCCCTCATGTTCACTCCCTCCACATCTGCCTTCTATACCTCCTTTATTAGTCTTTCTTCACTCATTCTTTCCATGTGTCCAAACCATCCTAATACTCTTTCATCAACCCTATCTCCCAACTCCCTTTCCACCCCTGTTCTCCTCCTCACTTCTCACTCTATCTAGCCTAGTAACCCCCATCATACTTCTCAGACACCTCATCTCAAACACATTCAAACTCCTTCTCTCTTCCTCTCTTATGTTCCATGTTTCTGCTCCATACAGTGCTTACTTTTACCCACATTTATCTTTAGCTTTCTTCTATCACACACTCTCCCAAACTCTGGCACCAACTTCCTCAGTCTCTCCTCCGATCCTGCCACAAGCGCAGTGTCGTCAGCAAACAACAGCTGGCTCACCTCCCACTTTTTTTCCATTTTCTTTAACCATCTCCAATTCCTGACCCACCACCCTTGCATTTACCTCTCACACTACCCCATCCATGTATAAGTTGAACAGCCAGGGCGACATAACGCATCCTTGACGAAGTCCCACCTTTACTTCGAACCACTCACTCTCTCCATTTCTAATCCTGACACAAGCTCTACTACTCTCATAAAAACTCTTGAGAGCTCCTAGAAGCTTTCCTCCTATCCCATATATCTGCATAACTTCCCACAGTGCCTTTCTGTCTACCCTATCGTAAGCCTTTTCCAGATCCATAAAAGCCCAAAAAACATCCTTCCCTTTCCTATAGCTTTCTCACATATCTGTCTTACCACAAAGATCTGATCTACACAACCTCTACCCATCCTAAATCCACACTATTCCTCACCAAGTACTCCCTCTGATCCTCTCCTAATCCTCTCAATCAAGATCCTCCCATAAGCCTTCCCAACTATACTTAACAAGCTAATCCCTCTGAAACTACTACATTCACACTTGTCCTCTTTTCCCTTGCAAAGTGGAACTATACAGGCACTCCTCCAGTCCTCCGGCACTCTACCCTCTCTCCAGCAAACATTAAATAACCTCACAAACCAGTCCACCATCACTGTACTTCCTTTTTTTTTTTTTAAACATTCTGCATGGTATCCATCCAGACCAGGTGCTTTACCTGCTTTCATCATCTTAACAGCTGCCTTCACTTCATCCTTCCTTATTTCTCCTCCATTTTCCTCACTCATCACTCTCATTTTCTTAACATTTCCCACTGCAACTATCTTTCCCTCCCTATCCTCCTTCACATTTAGCAACTCCCTAACATATTCTGCCCATCTTCCCCTTACTGCCTTCTCTTCCAATATCATCTCTCCATCTGCACCTTTTACCTTTTCTTTTCTACTTGATTCGCCTCCTCTTCCTCTCTTAATTTCTTTCCAAAACATCTTTTTATTACTTTCAAAATTTTCTGTCATACTCTTACCCCGTTTCACATCTGCTTGTAACCTTTACCTTTTCCTTTACTTCTTTTCTTTTCTTTGTACCTCTCATATGACTCCCTCGTCCTCTTTTGTAACCAATCTGTGAATGCTCGCTTCTTCTCTTCTACAACCTTCTTTGTTTCCTCATCCCACCATTCACTACCCTTTCCTCTATTTCCTCCTGTCTTTCTTGTCCCACACACCATCCTTGCACACTTTATGACTCCCTCCTTGAACCATCCCCATTCCTCCTCCACACCTAGCTCTACTTTATCCTTCACTTCCTCCCACTCCTCCTTCAGCTTCTCCTTTTCCTTTTCATTTAATAAGTTCACTCTAATCACCTCCCTACCTTTTGTCCCTTTCCTCTTCCTCTATCTATCCTCCACTCTCAACTTACCTTCCACCAAAAAATTATCTGATATTTCCCCCACCCTCTCCCCTTAGCACATGTACATCCTTAACTCTTCCTATCATAGTCCTATTTACCACTACATAATCCATCAACGCTCTATCTACCACCCTTCCCTCCACCACTCTCTCCCATGTATACATTTGCTTGACTTTCTTCCGAAACACTATATTTGCTATCATCAACTCTCTTTCTAGACACAATTCCACCATCAACTCTCCACTACGATTTTTTCCTGGAACTCCACATTTCCCAACCACTCCATCAATTGGCTCCTTTCCTACCCTAGCATTAAGGTCTCCCAGTACTATTACATTGATATTTCTCCCTAAATCCTCTATGCACTCATTTAAATCTATCCAAAAGGCCTCCCTTTCTTCTACACTCTTCTCACTGCCAGGCCCATATGCACTTACAAAGACCCACATCTCCTTTCCCAGTTTCACCTTCATCCACATTATCCTTGAGGAAACCTCCTTCCACTCCACTACCCGTTTACCTATCTCTTCACTTACTAGAATAGCTACCCCTTCCCTCCCTCGCCCTCTCTTCACTCCTGATAACCTCCCACTTACACTCCCAAACTTACACTCACCCTTCCCTTTCAACTTAGTTTCACTCAAAGCCAACACATCCATCTTTCTTTTCACAAACATACTACCTATCTCTTCCATTTTACTCTCATCTGTACCACATCCACGCACATTAAAAGACCCAAACCTTAGGGTGCTGGACGGAAAACTCCCAGACCCTCTTATGCCTTTACTTTTTCGTTTAGGCAATAATTAAAAATCATGCTAGACTGGCAAAAATCATACTTAATCTTTTATTCTTTATAATAAGTTAGGTTTTTGTAATATTTTTCATTAAATAGCCTATTGTCATGGTTGAATTATTATTGTATTATAGAATCTAAAAGTATTGCATTAATATAGAACGTAAAAAGTGATGCGTCATTTGTGTGTGTGTTCGTATGTGAGTGACAGGGAAACTTCTGGAACTTTGGTTAATTACCATTTTCTAATTACAAAGTTAATTATCATTTTATTTATAATGCGAAAGTTGAATAAATGGGATATAGATTATTAATATTATCAAAATTGAATTATTGTATAACTGAAATTGGATGTATGTAAAATTCTGTGAGCAAGGAATAATTGTAGAAAATTAATTATTGGCAACTGCCCTTGGGCACGCTATTCCAGCGTGAAGTCACGTCACGTACGCAGAGTTCCAATCGGGTCAGCATTGAGAGAGGTTGACGAGTGACAGTGAGAGTGGTTGCGCATACTTCCTTTGTGCCTTGAAATAAACCAACGTGTGAACGCCAACGCCTCTTCATTACTTACCACCTTATTTATTGAAATAATCTACATTATGGCCATTTTAGTTTATTACGTGAAATGTTTTCACGACCGCGCGAGCGACATGACGTCACGTGGGAATATATTAGACAACTAAAAACTGTGCTAGACTGGCAAAAAACATGGTTAATCTTTTATTCTTCATAACAAAATGGTATTTATAATATTTTTTCATTAAAATAGCCCAATGTCATGGGTGAATTATGCCCATTTTTGTTTATTATGTGAAATGTTTTCACGACTGAAGAGAGGCTTAGGCACCTAAACTTACACTCTCTGGCAAGACGCAGAGTGCGGGGGGATCTAAGAGAAGTGTTCAAGTGGATCAGAGGCTATAACAAGGGAAATAGAAACAAGGTCATCATAATAAAAGAACAGGACAGGACTCGCAGTAATGGGTATAAACTGGACAAATTTAGATTTATGAAGGAAATAGGCAAGAATTGGTTCACTAATAGGGTGGTCGATGAATGGAATAAACTTAGTAACCATGTAGTAAGCGCTGAAACTATCAGTTGTTTTAAGAAACGATTAGACAACTTTATGGATGGGGACGACAGGTGGTGATGGATACGGAGCTGCCTAGTGTAGGCCTTATGGTCTCTTGCAGTCTCCTTTATTCTTATGTTCTTATGTATGGTGTTGGCCGCGTGCAGTGTTAATTTGTGCTCTATAGTTGAATATTTGCTCTTGTTCCTCCCAGAATATGTCTAGCTTTGCCTCAAAACTTTTTGACTGAGTCTGCATTTACCACCCACTCTGGTAGCTCATTCCAATTATTAATGACCCTATTGTTTAAGGAGTACTTTCTCAGGTCCAACCGTGACTTCGCTTATTACAGAAATCATTTCAACAACATGTCTAACATTCGTATAGCTTTACAATCTTAATTACATCATTCAGTTTTGCCATTTATAACGGAAAGTTTATTTGATATTTGGAGGTTTGAAAAAAAAAATAGATATATTGTAACCGAAGTCGTTTTTACTCAAACGAACTTTCAACGGTCGGCGTTAGTGAATCCCAGTGTGATAATACATTAGGTGCTCGCTTAGCTGAGATGTGGCTGGCGGCTTCTCGTCTTTGTAACCGTCACAGACAGACAGAGAGCATCGTGGCAGTTGTCAAGGTGATGACGGAAAAGATGAGTTCCCAGGGGTGCGTGGCGCACAGTCGCCCACGGCCACGGCCCCACATCCCCAACTGAACGACGCGACGCCCCAGCTTTGGGCTGCAAAAGATAAGTAAAACAGATGATGATGCTGATATCAACAACAACAACAACAATAATGATGATGATAATAATAATAATAATAATAATAATAATAATAATAATAATAATAATAATAATAATAATAATAATAATAATAATAATAATAATAATAATAATAATAATAATAATAATAATAATAATAATAATAATAATTAATAAATAAATAAATAAATAAATAATTAAAAAAGGAAAACCCAACTCCTCACCCATCCTCCTTCTACTAGTTGGATGAATAATAGATGCTAGGAATTCCTTAAGGAAAACCAGGACATATTACTATGCTAAGTTTTGGTTAATATATACAACTTTTATGCTCTGTAACAGTACCGCACACAAGAAGAAGAATCACCAATAAACTCTTTACACGCGATTGCAGCAAACAAGTTAATAAAGAAAAAAGTGACAAAAATATTGAAGGGGAAGAAACAATCGAGAGACGAGAGGGAAGGGGGAAATGTCGACAAAACGACGCCGAAAGCCCATTCAATTAATGCAATAAGCGACTAGATGCTTGTATCTTCACCAGTAATATTTAGATTTTCCTGCGCCAGGTGAATTTATCATCCGAGAGGTGGACTTTAAGAAATGAGCTTCGGTCAATTCAATAACCTGTTTTGGATCTGAGGCATCATACAGGAAAAAAATCCTGAAAACAATATCGAGTCAATATCGTACAACAAACGACATTACGTCATAAAGCGCGCAAGACGCTACGAAGTCAAGTTGACTCGAGTCGCTGTGTAGGAAGAAAATTAATGCACAAGTAGGCTGTTTAAAAATATTTATGCACAGTCGGTAATATTGACACAATATAACGGCTTGTTTTAATAGAAATAAACACAAAACCCTGGGCCGTTCTCATTAACACCCGCGAGTTGCAGCTTCAGAATGGGACCAACCTATTTAACGCCACTTGCCTGAGCCAAGACATGAGGGTCAGGGTGCTCGGGCGCGCGCACGTCGCATCCGGGGACTGCCACCTGCAGACGTTGACATGGGTACGATAATTATTTCCTAGATTTGTTCGTCCGCTACTCTACAACGTTCATGTCAGACATTATTTCATGCGTAAACAGGTAAATAAATGCACATATAAATAAATAGAATAAAATATAGATAAACTGATAAATGTATAAATCAAATAAATAAGTAGATATTGCCGTTATTATGTATATGATTTTTTTCTCCGTCGCCTAAATCTAAATCAACAATAATACATTCCTCCATGCAACAACTGCAGAGGGAAAAACGAGTGAAAAGAAAAACGGAGAAAATTAATGAGTGAATACCATCCTGTTTTTAGCTGTGCGTTGGGGAAAATATCCCATTACATTGACCTCAACAACAAACTACACTGCAGTCTCTCACTTGAAAATAGTTAGTCTCGATAGATTTTTAAGTTAGAGATGAATCTTTCGCAATAACGCAGGAAATCACTGGAAAAATCCAGACCCATCCAGCGTTCTGACCTCACGCAAGTTCTTTTCTCATCGCTTCGCAACTGTTGCGTCGACGAAATATAATGGACGGTTCTCAGCCTAGAACGAGAACCATCAGGCCACGGGGAAACATCTGCGAAAGGTGAGGCCTGACTGTAGTCACGTGATCTACATCATCCGCATTTTTGGCGCCTTAGACCTAAAACCGTCGACGGCAAACAAATAAATATATAATAAAAAAAAATCGTGGTCACGGGATTCTTATGACCAGATGGTGCCAAAGACATATTTAATTTTTATCATATTTCATTATAATACAAGTATCAAAATTACTGTTTGAGAGCTAGCTCTTGGAAATCGTTGGAAATGCAAGATTGATGTAATGTTGTCGATGTATTTACAACGCTTGGATCAGATTATATTTTGTCGTACATTCAATATTCCATCGTCGAGTGTGCTCCGTGATATAGTCAAACATGCGAACCTACATACATTTTCTGTGTCCCCGAATGTGTAGGAAAATATCAAATAAGTCTTATGGCGGACCTGGACGGCCGTTGTTGGACAGAACCGAAAAAAACGAAACTTGACCAAGATTGAAGCAAAAAATTACGAAAAAAAAACAAAATCCAATGCTTAATTCTGCTTATTTCCTGCAATTTTAAACACATTGTTTGAGTTTCAAACACTCGTTACTCAAATTTATATATCTAGCAGATTTGTCGAAGGATAGAAAATCTAGATTCCGAACTTGGCGACGTCGTAGAGGAGTTACGATGAATATCCTATGTCGTAAAGTTACGATGCCTTGTTAACGACCTGGAACTATCTTATAACCATATACCGTAAAGCCAACACTGGTCCTCTCCCGTGTTTCTGCCTGTATTCTAATAAATACCTATGGTATTGTGATAATAGCTAGGGATCTAATAATACGATAACAATAATATGTAAAGAAAATGGAAATATAAAAATAATCTTTTCAAAGTCGCCCAATTTCTTCCCCACCCCCATTGAACTTGTGCAGCGTGCGTGACACAAATTCACACCTGGTCGTCGTCTGGGGCAGCCCCTTCCCATGTACAACAATAATAAAATAATAGTATTAATAATAGAATAGCATCATTGATGATAATAATAATAATTAATAAAAACAATAATAGACGATGAAGGGTTTTTAAAAAACAAACGGCAATCTTAGCATCGACTTGAACCCGTATGACGACATTTTTTTTTTTAAACAAACGACAATCTGTAAAATAGTATCATTAATAACAATAATAGTAATAATAATAATAATAGACGATGAAGGGTTTTAAAAAACAAACTACAATCTTAGCATCGACTTGCACCTGTATGACTGTTGTTAAAAAAAAAAAAAACGACAATCTCGTACATCAACTTGCACCCGTATAACCGTTGACCCTTTTCTGCCAGTTTTCATCACTGGCGAGCCAGCCAGCCAGCCAGCCAGCCGGGCCACTTGACTCCCCCATCCCCCCACCCTAAGGCCACACCGAGGCGACCTATAGATCGGTCAAAATTGTTTGAATAACGAGACCGTTATGCTTCCTCCTTGACACTTTTTTTCTTCAAAATGCTTCGTTTTCATTATACATTTAAAACGAATACATAAACAATAATAACGTTATACTTCCTCCATGATACGATTTTTTGTTTTGAAAATGCTTCGTTTTCAGTATACGTTTAAAACGATGCATATATAATAATACACATTTTATTGCGTTAGCTTTGTCCAACTTAGTATTGGATTTGATAAAAAAAAAAAATCGTGAGTCTCTCGCGTGCAGATAACATGTCACCATGTCACAGGACCCTGAGCACCCCTACGGCCCAGGGGCACGCGTTTATTGATAATCACAAATGAACCCGGATTCCCAGATAAGAATGCTGGTCACTTAAAAACTATAATAAAAATAAAATACATAAAATGTAAACAGACATGAAAAATATAAGCATAAAATGAAATAACAAAAGAAATAGATTTTTTTTTGTTGGGGGGGGGGTTAGTAAAGTTCTTTTTTTCAAAAATCATCGTCCATATTGAAGCGGCCATTTTGTTTCTCGCCCTGTTACCAATTATCGATATTTTTCCAATTTTAGGGTCAACTCACTGTACACAAACAAAATAAGATACTTTGAGGAGATTTTATCAACTACATTTCTTGAGTGGATATTAAATCTCCAGTCGTAACAATATGATACGTGCCTCTGGTCCATAGGGGGACCAGGGAAAGATTCCCTCGTCTGAGTAAAATCACCTGTTATAAAAATCGCGATAGAGTTTAAACGTCCATACATTAACTGAAGTCGATTGACATAGCAACCTAATCTAGATTAAGTTAACCGATGTGGCTGAACCAGACCTTTAATGGAGGAAGAGGAGGAAGATGTAGAATATTTATTCATTTTGCAATGTCTACCTACAATGTGTGTGTGTGTGCGTGTGATTCACCTTGGTCTTTGGATCACGTGTTGGACTCGTGATCAACAGCTATTTCCCTCCCGGAAGAGAGCTCAGAGCTCGTGTGATCGACCTATGGGTAATGCTATGACCTTACACGCACACACCCTCAACTCCCCGCCCACGAGAGTTGGAGTAACGACTCGAAGCTCAGCGATACTGAAATAATTTCGGCCCTGGGCAGGATTCGAACCAGGTACCGCCGGTACCGCCATACTGACAGTCTGGGACTCTACCAACCGCGCCACCGAGTCGTGTGTGTGTGTGTGTGTGTGTGTGTGTGTGTGTGTGTGTGTGTGTGTGTGTGTGTGTGTGTGTGTGCGCGTGCGCGCGCGCGCCTTTATGACGATCTGGGAAAATAATTATAATAATAATAACAATAACAATAATGGTAATAATAACAAACAAAATATACACCAACAAAAATACAAAATAAAAATTATATTAAACAATTAACTTCCAGTCGCCTCGCATAGGGCAGAATCTCTGTCAACGGTTATGAATTGGCTATGAATTCAAATTTCTAGATGACGACTTCACCCACATTATTCTAGATTCCCGAAAAAAAATATCAGCAGTGTCTAACATTCGTATAAATACTTTCTTTAGTTTCGCCATTTGACGCACCAATATGTGACGCACACCTAACTTGACATTTGAAAATTCGAAAAAATGTAACCGAAGTCGTTTCCATTCAAACGAACAGTCCTTAGAATTTTTCATTCTACCAAAAAAAGTAATAATACTAAAATATAGTGATACGAAATATATACTATGACATTTTAACTCTATGGATTTATACAATGTAAATTTAACAAATAAATAGAATAAATTCAAATTTAACAAATGCCTCACCTCGACACTTCGTTTTAAAAAATGCTAATTGTCAAGCATGATATGTATCGTCAACCTGCTGCTCGCTGGGATGTCACGGTCCCCAGTTACTGGCCTAGATGAATGATACATTGAGACTGAACGTAATACATCGATCAGACGCTCCCAGACACATCACGCAAGCAGCCGACCCGAACGTGACGCAACATTCTGCAACGTCATCGCATATTTTTACACCTCTGTGGAAGATACCCATTCATATACTAGTACGACCTAGTCTCACGGTATTTTTTATGTTTTGAAGAATAACAAAATAACAATGATTATCTCTACTAGAAATGAAGTAAATATACTTGATACTAAGGACAGAGACGAGGGCGAGTTATCGACGACAGAAAACAGTTTCTAAAGACCACAGCGCACTTTCACAAACAAATGGAAAGTCGCAGTCGGCGCTGTAGATGACTTGTGACCTCAGCTCAGTCCGCTCGTGACCTCAGCTCAGTCCGCTCGTGACCTCAGCTAGAGGCCTCGTTTTTCTGCACAGACACCAGCTAGCGAATACCTGTGAATTTTATATCTCCGAATAGTGTTAAGTGATTGTGTTGTGTTTTCGTAATTGTATACGCATAGCGCTATACAGTTACAGATATAAGATAAAGTGCAGGGTTCTATTTAATTTCAAAACAGTTTTCTGTTACCGTACTCCAAAGGTAGGAGAAATAGTATAAGGTAAGCAGAGTAAGATTCGCGTATTTAGTTTATTAGAGACCGCTTTGATTTTTTGTTGTTGTTGATTTGTATTTTCTCTTTGCCGTTTTTATTGCTAAAGGGGGAGCGAAATGGCTTGTGAAGGTTGCGTGAACCTAGAGGTCCGTCTCAGGATGTGTGAGGAGGAAATTCGGCTTCTCAGGAGTGCGCTCCGTGAGAAGAGTGAACCCTCCCCACAACCCAAAGAGCGTTCCACTTCTTCACCTACTGTCACTGCCATGAGCGAGTGGCGCTCCGTGGGGTCCCGTTTGTCGAGCCCGCGTTCGGTAGACGTGTGCCCTGTGGAGCAACCGCTGGCTCTAGCCAATCGTTTTGCTCTACTGGAGGATGAAGTGGCTGAAAACCAGGAGTTCTTGGTGGTGGGGGACTCCATGGTTCGAGGCTATGACGACATCCTGCAGCGAAAGACTAAGCGACGTTGCAAGCTTGTATGTCAACCGGGCCGTGGGATCGTTGATTGTACCCGGTCCATCAGGGAGCAAGGACGGAAGAACACGGTTACGATTGTTCATACGGGAAGTAACGATGTAGGTAGGGTGAGATCAGAGGAGCTTGTTCGGAATTACAAGGTCCTCCTTCAGGAGATGAAGGAACGTGGGAGCCGTCACGTAGTCTGTGGGATCCTCCCGAGGATCTACGCAGGCTCGTGTTGGAACAGTAGAGCCATAGGGATCAATGATAGGATATCGCAGTTGTGCACACAATTGGGATACCACTTTCTTGATCCTTGGTATCTCTTTTCTAGGCGCCATGACATTTACGCTTCTGATGGGATCCACCTTACCCGCAGAGGCAAAGATGTTCTTACAAACCTCATTGTGGGAGTTTGTAATGAACTAGCTCCTTTTTTAGGGTAGAAGGCCAAAGGGAAGGGGAAATAGAATGTACTTGGGAAAACAGTGTAGAGTATAGCATTAATGTAGAACAATGTACCAGTATAGGGCAAAATATAATTTTAGGATATAATGTCGCTAGAGGACGAAATGTCACATTAGGATATAATGTCATAGGACAAAATGTCGCAATGGGATGTAATGACAGTGAAGGACAAAAGATCACGATGGGAAGTAATGATAGTGGAGAACAAAATATCACGATAGGATGTAATGATAATGGAGGAGAAAATATCACGGTAGGATATAATGTCAGTGAAGGCCAAAATGTAATTTTAGGAAGGGATACCGGACAGAATGTCAATGAAGGCCAAAATATCATGATAGGATGTAATGTCGCTAGAGGACGAAATGACACATTAGGATGTAATGTCATAGGACAAAATGTCACAATGGGATGTAATGACAGTGGAGGACAAAAGATCACGATGGGAAATAATGATAGTGGAGAACAAAATATTACTATAGGATGTAATGATAATGGAGGAGAAAATATAACGGTAGGATATAATGTCAGTGAAGGACAAAATATAATTTTAGAAAGGGATACAGGACAGAATGTCAATGAAGGCCAAAATATCATGATAAGATGTAAAGACAGTGGAAGACAAAAGATCACGATGGGATGTAATTATGGTGGAGGAAAAAACATCACGGTAGAATATAATGTCACTGGAGGACAAAATATAATTTTAGGAAGGGATGCCGGGCATAATGTCACTGAACGACGGGAGGCCGGCGTGAATCACGGTGACGTAGGGGGACAAAATGTACAAAATAGATCGGATGACCGTAATCGACCAGATGTCCGTGATGGGGGAAATGTTAATTTTGATAGGAGAAATGTTAATGAGGCATTGAATGTCAATGAAGGACCAAATAATAATGATATAGAGCAAGGCATAAATAAAAAACAAAATGATAATATAAGACATGATATTGAAACTCAAAATGTGTCAAAAAGAAATAATCAGGAGTTTCTTAAAACTATGTACTTTAATGCTCGTAGTATTAGGAACAAATTTCAAGAAATACAGGCGTATGTCAAAAGCGAAAATCTCGATATGATAGGAATAACTGAGACATGGTTAAATGGTACAGAGTTCGAAGCTGAATTTAATATTGCGGGATTTAAACACTTTCATCAGGATAGAAACCAGAAGAAAGGTGGGGGTGTTCTATTGTACGTTAAAAACAATGTTCATGCTTGTGTTTTAGAGAAAGTGAAACAGGATAAATATGATAGTTTGTGGGTTGAGTTAACCCAAACAAATGGACAAAAAATTATTGTAGGTGTAATATATAGGCCAAAGACATTATCATTAGCAGACGACAAACTGTTATTTCAAGAACTGTCTAGTTTCTGCAACCGGGATTTATTGATAATGGGTGATTTCAATTTTACTGACATTGATTGGATGACCCTTGAACATGGCCATATAGGTAGTCGCTTGATTGATTTTCTTGGTGACAATTACTTAATTCAGCATGTAAAAGAGCCCACAAGATTTAGAAACTTACTCGATCTATTGTTCGTTGGCCGCGAAAGCATGGTAACTGATGTAGAAGTCGATGAAACTGTTGCAAATAACGATCACAACATAGTCAGATTCAAACTCCTAAACAATTTTAGAATAGATACTTGTGCTTCTAAAATACCCGATTTCAGTAAAGCTCAGTTCATAGGACTACGTCAGGAGCTTCAGCTTACAGATTGGGAGCCAAAATTAAACGAAAGGCCTGTAGATCAGATGTGGGAAATATTTCAAAATACGCTCACTAAGATGATTCAAACTTACATTCCTTTTAAGGACAGACGTCCCCCAAATCAGGCTCGCCCAAAGTGGCTCGACAAAGAAACTGAAAAAAGTATTGCTAAAAAGAGACAGGCTTATAAGAAATATAAGTGCTCGGGTGCATCTAATGACTATGAAAGTTATGTATCAATACAGAGAGATTTAAAAAAGACAATAAGAAAAAGAAAACGACAATACGAAATGAACATTGCTGATAAATCCAAAGAGAATCCCAAATAATTCTATAGTTACATTAGAGATAAAAAGGTTGTTAGGAATCACATTGGTCCACTATTATCTGCTGACGGTCAACTTGAATATTCAAATGAAGGAATGTGTAATATCTTAAACAATTATTTTAGCTCGGTATTCGTAAACGAAACACCTCAAAGTGAATTCCAAACTGAAACCTGTGAAAAGTCTGGGGTAAACTTACTCACTACGGTAAATATAAAAAAAAAAAAAATTAAAAGGTGTATAGAGAAACTCAAAATTAGTAAAACGCCAGGGCCTGACGGTTGGCATCCAAGAATCTTAAAGGAAATGAAAAATGAGATTGTCGTTCCATTAGAGATTATTTTCAAGAAATACATCATATCCGGAGATGTCCCAAAATAATGGAAGCTAGCTAACGTTACTCTAATATTCAAAACAGGTGACAAAAATAAACCAAACAACTACAGGCCTGTAAGTTTGACTTCAATCGTAGGAAAAATAATGGATACGATCATCAGAGATACTATCGAACATCCTTTAGAAAGTAACTGTTTGATAAATGATATAGATTTAGTATATCTAGACTTTGCAAAAACTTTTGATACCGTCCCACACGAAAGACTACTTACTAAATTAGCTTTGCATGGAATAAGTGGTAGCCTATTAGGTTGGACTAGTAATTGGTTGAAAGGTCGAAAACAGATAGTTGTTTTAAATGGAAAAACATCTGGATGGAAAAGTGTTGCAAGTGGAGTTCCTCAGGGTTCCGTTCTTGGGCCACTTCTATTCATAGTATATATAAATGATATAGACCATGGACTAAAATCTACTGTTTCCAAATTTGCTGATGATACAAAACTGTGCGGAGTGGCAAATGATCACTCAAACCAATTAGATATTCAAGAAGATTTAGATCAATTACAGCAATGGTCTGAAAAGTGGCTAATGAAATTTAACACAAGTAAATGCAAGGTAATGCACATAGGTAAAAATAACAGTAAGTACGATTACAAGTTATTTGGAAATTCGTTAACAAAAGTGGATAGTGAAAAAGATCTCGGCGTAATTATCAGTAACGACCTCAAATCATCCAAGCAGTGTATTTCAGCCTCTGAGAAAGCAAATAAGATTCTGGGACTGATTGCGCGGTCTTTTGATTTCAAAAGTCCATCACTCATTAACAAGCTATATAAATCGTTAGTTCGTCCACATTTGGAATATGCTGTTTCCGTATGGTCACCGAATCTCATTAAAGACATTGACAGACTGGAAAAAGTACAACGGCGAGCCACAAAACTGATTCCAAATATCAAAAATAAATCATACGAAAATCGACTTAAGCACATGAATCTGTTTTCCCTAAAAAAGCGTAGACTCAGAGGTGACTTGATACAGGTCTTTAAGATTTTAAAGGGAATTGACAACATCAAAAGTGACCAAATTTTTACATTGAATGAGAATCAGACAAGAAACAATGGTCTCAAACTGTCCGGAAATAGATTCAATTTGGAAGTAGGTAGAAACAACTTTGCCAACCGTGTAGTTAATGAATGGAATAAACTTCCTGCACAGGTAGTGCAATGTAGTTCAGTTCGAAGCTTTAAGAATCCTTTAGATAAATACCTAAGTAAGATGCTGTAATGATTATAATTTATGTTATCTTATTTGTTTTTGTTTTGTTATAATTTGTCTGTCTGATTTTCATTTATTATTAGTTATATGTCAATTTATTATCATTTACTATTTACCTGTTTGTTTGTTATTCAACTATACCTATGCATGTATTTATGCATTTTTATTTGTTATTTACATTATTATAGTTTTTATTTATCATTATTAGATTTTTTTTCTTTTTTTTTTTTTTGCATCCGACCTAGTTATGTGCCAAAAGGTCTCCTCTCGGCAAGCTTCTCCTTTGTAATCCTTTGAAAAGTCGCAGTCGGCGCTGTAGATGACTTGACTGTGGTCACGCAAGTGGCCTAGTCAAGGAAGACAGCAACTGCTAAATGAATACGAGAAATCGAATAATATAAAACGAAACTGTAGTAATAAAAAAAAAAAAATCCCCCGAATAATAAATAACAACAACAATTCTGTCATTACTGTTTTAGTAACAAAAATATTCAGTTCGTTCACAATTTACAATAGGATAGTTCTATACATATTCGATATTAGATACCTGAATAAAAAGACTGCAAACCTCTACACATTTGTCCAATTACCAAGCTATAATAAACAATAATGATAATAATGATAATAATAATAATGATAATAATAATAATAATAATAATAAAGATAATGATAATAATGATAATAATGATAATAATAATAATAATAATTATTATTATTATTATTATTGTCGACCTCTAAACACGCACAGCTGCCTTCATCTACCGCCAAACCCAACAATGGCAGCGTGGACTGGGAAAGCTGTAG
>NC_134788.1:778419-820919 GCF_046742065.1 Oratosquilla oratoria | reverse complement strand
GTGTGTGTGTGTGTGTGTGTGTGTGTGTGTGTGTGTGTGTGTGTGTGTGTATGTGTGTGTATGTGTGTGTGTGTGTGTGTGTGTGTATGTGTGTGTGTGTGTGTCACTTTAACTTTGACTGGACATGTGTGTGTTTGTGTACATGGGTATGGTTTCGTGTTTGTGTGCGTGCGTGGACATGTGTGTGTTTGTGTACATATGCGTGTGTGTACTTGTGTTTGTGTACGTGTGTGGTTTGTGTGGTGTTCGTGAATGTACACTTAACTAACTCTGATATGCAGACAGCTAACCTCGTGGGGCTCCGCCAGACATTGTCTGTTAAACGTGTGTGTGTGTGTGTGTGTAATATATTCTCGTGTTTAGTGGTGTGAGTGTCTTAAATCGAGCCGAATGAAGTCAAACGCGCGCAGCCGCACGTTTGGTAGCAGCAGCAACGTGCAAAAAGCACCCACCCTCCCTCCTCTCCCTCCTCCTGGAGAAAGTCATGATTTTGCTAGTGACCTCTCCAGGGGGCATGCCAGGCCACAAGATTATGGAGGATAAGCAGTTGCCCATGCAAAAGATCCCCACCCTCCACACTGAGGATGTATGTATGTTTCTATGTATGTATTCTATGTATGTTTCTATGTATGTATGTTTCTATGTATGTATATATCTATGTATATATGTGTGTATGTGCGTGCATATATGTATTTGTGTATGTATGTGTATGTGTATGTGTGTATGTATATATGTATGTATGTGTGTATGTATGTATGTATGTATGTACTCTATGTATGTATGTATATATGTACTGTATGTATGTATTTATGTATGTATGTATGTGTGTATGTATATATGTATGTATGTACGTACTGTATGTATGTATGTAGCCGTGAGATTATGTCTGGGGACCATTGACCTTTGGAGATGTTCAAGTTCGGACATTCTTCGATTAAGGCTGATTCAACAAATTTTCTTCTAAAACTACAGTTGGACTTGAACAAAATTTGGGCCTTGTCCCAGTCAAGATTGTGATTTTTGGTACTGACGTGTTGGAACACAGGGGGAATTTTCCTGAATATACCTAATGGATCTTTTGTGCTCCATTAACCTGGTGTTAAGGTCCCGAAGAATGTCCTCTTTTCTCTCCCTCTCATCTTCTTTCTCCCAATCCTCTCTTCCTCCCCCTCCCTCTCCTCATCTGCTCTCAACTCTCTCTCTCTCTCTCTCTCCTCTTACCCCTCTCCTCTTCTCTCCCTTCCTCTCCTTTCTCCCCCTCCCTTGCCCCTCACTCCTTCTCTCTCCCTCTCCTCTCTCTCCCTCTCCTCTCTTTCCCTCATCCCTCTCTCCCTCTCTCTCCTCTCTTTCCCTCATCCCTCTCTCCTCTCTTTCCCTCATCCCTCTCTCTCCCCTCCTCTCCCTCTCCCCTCCCTCTGTCCCTCGCCCGCTCTCCGTTTTCTCCATTTGCTCATGTAAACCTCCCCTTATATTGTCACACCTACTAGACTGCCCAATTGACACAACACTTCGTAATAACCACCTACTCCAGCCCTGTGCAACCTGCGGCCCTCAAAGGCTTTCTTTGGACGTTTCGCTACATTTCTTCGGTCGTTTCGCTACATTCTTTGGTCGTTTCGCTACATCCTTTCGGTCGTTTCGCTACATTCTTCGGTCGTTTCGCTACATTTCGCTACACTGTTTTTATTCGCATTTGAGATACGAATATGATAAAAAATACAATGTGTGTAGGTTTATAAAGTACCTGTAACCCATTGGACGTTTCGCTACATGGCCAGTTTGGTAGCGAAACGGATACAGGTTGTTTCGCTACATTGCCAGTTCGCTACATTCTTTGGTCGTTTCGCTACATTTCTTCGGTCGTTTCGCTACATTCTTTGGTCGTTTCGCTACATCCTTTCGGTCGTTTCGCTACATTCTTCGGTCGTTTCGCTACACTGTTTTTATTCGCATTTGAGATACGAATATGATAAAAAATACAATGTGTGTAGGTTTATAAAGTACCTGTAACCCATTGGACGTTTCGCTACATGGCCAGTTTGGTAGCGAAACGACCAAAGAATGTAGCGAACTGGTTGGTAGCGAACTGGCAATGTAGCGAAACGACCTGTAATTCTTCGGTCGTTTCGCTACATTGCCAGTTCGCTACCAACCAGTTCGCTACATTCTTTGGTCGTTTCGCTACATTTCTTCGGTCGTTTCGCTACATTTCTTTGGTCGTTTCGCTACATTTCTTCGGTAGTTTCGCTACATTTCTTCGGTCGTTTCGCTACATTGTTTTTTCGCATTTTAAATACGAATATGATAAAAATACAATAAGTGCAGGTTTATAAGGTCATTTTCGTTTCACTACATGGCCAGTTCGCTGCCTACCATTTCAATACATTGCTCGGTCGTTTCGCTACATCCTTTCGGTCGTTTCGCTACATTCTTCGGTCGTTTCGCTACATTTCGCTACACTGTTTTTATTCGCATTTGAGATACGAATATGATAAAAAATACAATGTGTGTAGGTTTATAAAGTACCTGTAACCCATTGGACGTTTCGCTACATGGCCAGTTTGGTAGCGAAACGACCAAAGAATGTAGCGAACTGGTTGGTAGCGAACTGGCAATGTAGCGAAACGACCTGTAATTCTTCGGTCGTTTCGCTACATTGCCAGTTCGCTACCAACCAGTTCGCTACATTCTTTGGTCGTTTCGCTACATTTCTTCGGTCGTTTCGCTACATTTCTTTGGTCGTTTCGCTACATTTCTTCGGTAGTTTCGCTACATTTCTTCGGTCGTTTCGCTACATTTCTTCGGTCGTTTCGCTACATTGTTTTTTCGCATTTGAAATACGAATATGATAAAAATACAATAAGTGCAGGTTTATAAGGTCATTTTCGTTTCACTACATGGCCAGTTCGCTGCCTACCATTTCAATACATTGCTCGGTCGTTTCGCTACATCCTTCCGGTCGTTTAGCTACATTCTTCGGTCGTTTCGCTACATTTGGCTACATTGTTTGGTCGTTTCGCTACAATCTTTCGGTCGTTTCGCTACATTATTTGGTCGTTTCGCTACATTTCGCTTCAATGTTTTTTTTTCGCATTTGAGATACGAATATAATAAAAAAAAATACGATGTGGTCGTTTCGCTACATTGTTTTTTCGCATTTGAGATACGAATATGATAAAAAATACAATGTGTGCAGGTTTATAAAGTAATTTTCTTTTCACTACATGGCCAGTTCGCTGCCAACCATTTCGATACATTGCTCGGTCGTTTCGCTACATCCTTTCGGTCGTTTCGCTACATTCTTCGGTCGTTTCGCTACATTCTTCGGTCGTTTCGCTACATTCTTCGGTCGTTTCGCTACATCCTTTCGGTCGTTTCGCTACATTGTCTCGGTCGTTTCGCTACATTTGGCTACACTGTTCGGTCGTTTCGCTACATTCTTCGGTCGTTTCGCTACATTTTGCTACATTGTTTTTTTTTATCGCATTTGAGATACGAATATGATAGAAAATACGATGTGTGCAAATTAAAAAAAAAAAATTGTAGGCTACGGAAGTAGAATTTACCTAATGGGCGATAGGTAAAATTGTTGTTATCAGGCCTTGTTTTATGCAATCGCCAGGTAGATTATCGGGCAGATAACTATAAAACAGTGACTTATCATGCACATGGTATCTGGTCGTTTCGCTACATGGCCAATCGCTACCAACTATTTCGCTACATTCTTTCGGTCGTTTCGCTACATTCTTCGGTCGTTTCGCTACATTGTATTTTTCGCATTTGAGATACCAATATGATAAAAAATACAATGTGTGCAGGTTCATAAAGTAATTCTCGTTTCACTACATGGCCAGTTCGCTACCAACCATTTTGATACTTTGCTCGGTCGTTTCGCTACATTCTTTGGTCGTTTCGCTACATTGTCTTGGTCGTTTCGCTACATTCTTCGGTCGTTTCGCTACATTTCTTCGGTCGTTTCGCTACATTGTCTCGGTCGTTTCGCTACATTCTTCAGTCGTTTCGCTACATTCTTCGGTCGTTTCGCTACATTCTTCGGTCGTTTCGCTACATTCTTCGGTCGTTTCGCTACATTGTCTCGGTCGTTTCGCTACATTCTTCGGTCGTTTCGCTACATTTGGCTACATTGTTTGGTCGTTTTGCTACATTCTTTCGGTCGTTTCGCTACATTCTTTGGTCGTTGCCCTACATTTCGCTACACTGTTTTTTGTCACATTTGAGATACGAATATGATAAAAAATACAATGTGTGCAAATTTGTAAAGTATTTTTGCAGGCTCCGGAAGTAGAATTTACCTAATTGGCGATAAATAAATTTGTTGTTATCAGGCCTTGTTTTATGCTATCGTCAGGTAGATTATCGGGCATATAATTATAAAACAGTGACTTATCATTACCAGAGCTGGGCGCGTTTCTAGGTGAGTTCCACTTTAGTTTCACGCACATGACACACTAATATATATGCCATGTGCGTGAAATGAACGGGCGTTCTAAAATGAAATATTTGTCATCTTCAGATTCAGTTGGAATTAGGGGGGACCTAAATCATTTAAAACTGGGATGAATAATTCTTATTTTTTATTAATTTCTCTTTCTTTTATTCGAAATGTGCTTATCACAAAATAATGTGTATTGTTCAGTTTCAATAAACGTAATTGTAATATGATAGGCCGCGCCTATGCCGTAGGCTTACTGTTTGCACTAAATGTTAGCCCTGGCAACATAAGTCGAATCCTGCAACCTGATTGGTTCGAGCTTTAAACGGAATATCTTTTAATTAAAGTTTATATTGCAAGAATATTGCAGTTCAACCGATTGTGTCTCCAGGGTCTGACGACGCGACCCGAGATTGGAGGAAGACCCTGGGTACAGAGCATTAGGTTTCATTGCTAGGACGGTAACAAATAGAAGTGCAGAGGTAATTAAACTATCTAGCGATAGTTAGACCCATCCTTGACTATGCGGTACAGTTTTGGTCTCCGTCCTACAGAATGGACATCAATTCACTAGAATTAGTACAGAAAGAATGACCAAAATGATACATGGACTCAGAAATTTGCTTTACAAAAGAGGCTTAAGCACCTTAACTTACACTCTCTGGAAAGACGCAGAGTGCGGGGTGATCTAATAGAGGTGTTCAAGTGGATCAAAGGCTTTATCAAGGGTGATGAAAACAAGGTCATCATGTCAAAACAACAGGGCAGGACTCGCAGTAATGGTTATAAACTGGACAAATTTAAATTTAAGAAGGAAATAGGCAAGAATTGTTTTATTAGTAGGGTGGTCGACGAATGGAATAAATTAGTAATCATGTAGTAAGCGCTGAAACCACTAATTGCTTTCAGAAACTATTAGACAACTTTATGGATGGGGATGACAGGTGGTGATGGATACGGAGCTGCCTAAAGTAGGCCTTATGGTCTCTTGCAGTCTCCTTCATTCTTATGTTCTTATGAGGTTGATGCCCCCTTGACCAGGTAACACTACCTCCATGGTTTAGGCATTTTCAGGCCTGTAAGATATATTTGTGATATTGGTCGGTCGTATCTGTCTGCCCCAAGACTGATGATGCGTATCTTCGATTGCCTAAAAAGGCCGGAAGATACGTTTCATCAGTTTCGGTTCTTTTTTCACACACACACACACACACACACACACACACACACACACACACACACACACACACACACACACACACACACACACACACACACACACACACACACACACACACACATATATATATATATATATACATATATGTGTGTGTGTGTGTGTGTGTGTGTGTGTGACTGTGCTCAAGGCCTCATCAGCTGGGAAGCGCAGTGCAAAATTATTTATTCATTATTATTATTATTATTATCATTATTATTATATTACAAAAAAAATACTTATAACATGAGTCAGAATGTGAGGTGTTACTGTATAGTTCCTTGGCTGCCGAGAGAAAATAAATATCATTTGTTGGGTTAAAGTTTTTACAGCATGATTAAGTAAACTTCATACATTCTATTGCTATCAGGGCCTCCATCAACAGTTGATGTCTTCAACCTATTTCTTGCATTAGTTTTGAAAAGGTTAATTTTACTAAAAACTCTCACATTCTGCATTCGAATGGAGTAGGCTAAGAACAGAGAGTGCACACTGTAAAAGTTCTGTTAAGTTTGGTTTATCTTTTAATAATGCAGCCTAAAACTTATCACTCTCCTTTTTATTCAAGGCTGAGTTGTCACACTCCAGTGGCAATATTCGCCATCGATAATCCAGTCTTTGCAATAATGAGCTGTCTTCTGGAGGTATAACAAGGGGTAATGCAGTTACTAGGGGTACCAAAGAAGGAACTGACTTCCTAAAACTCAATGATAAAGCATTAGTTGGAGTTAGACAATTCAGTTTTGAGATGACATTGTCGCTGAAATCAACTCTTTTTAATTCCACAGCAAGCAACAGACATAAAGTTGCGGCAGCGTTGAAAAAAATCCTGCAACTCAGATTTTCTTGCTGTTACACGGGAGTCTTGAATTTCCTGTAACACTTACACCTAGATATATTTCTGGATCACTGAGATGCTTATTATTTCTATTTGGATCTATCAAACAAAGCTCTGTTTTCATTACATATTCTCTCTCCCTGAATGTAAGGAGAATATCCTTAAAAAGAACACTTACTTTTTCATGGAGCACTGTTATCACTAGCTTATCTGAGTGAAAGTAATTATTAAAAGTAGTGAACTTTGGCAAAATCCAATCTAGGAAGTGGCAGTACAACTTAATGAAAGGGTCATATAGAGTTGAAAATTAGCTCAGCAGCAACTAGCTTCTCAGATAACCACATGTCTGAGAAAAACAACCGAAGAGCTTCCCATTGCTCCAAGATCCTCTGAACAACAGCAACCAATGACAACCACCTCGTCTGTGATGTGTATATCATCTTGTGGGGCTTCAAGTGAATGAAAGACTGAAATTGTACAAATTCACTCTGGCGCTTGCTACTACACTTAAAGAAATTGTACATTTCTCTTGCTAAATCCTTACACCTTCTAGGTAAAGCATTACAAGCCTCGCTGGCACAGAGGTGAGCAGAATGGCAAACACATTTGATTACAAAAAGACCAATGTATTCATTACGGAAGCGACTTGTAACTGAACTGTGAGCTCCCATCATTACACTACACCCATCAGCCCCAAAACCTATCATTTGTGTAACTGAGATTTCATGTTTCTCAATTTTTTTTCATCAATCCCTTATAGAGATTACTAGCAGTGGCTCCTTTTCCGACATTTTCAGGGTTGGGTGTATTGTAAACTTCACACAGCTCCCAGAATTTACTTTCAACACACTCAGGATCATGATCAAAGAATCTTACTACAACACAAGATGTTTTTATGGAACCAACGTCAGTAGATTCGTCCGTAAGAACGCTAAATTTTGTTTCTCTTAGTTTGTGAGCAAGTTGTTCTTTGTAGGACTTTCCTATGACATTAGTTACAACTCCAGTTGCTTTAGTTCTTTTCATAGCAAATTCCTGTGCTATCTTGGAGTCACTCAAAATATTTCTCAAGACCTCTGACAAGTGATCCATTACCTTAAAAGGCCCATTATGTGCAGGTAGAATACTTGCCAGCTTTATTTCTGCCATATCCACAGGATCTTTTGTGGTTTGTTTTTTCCTAAAGAAGGTTGATACTGGTACCTGCTTGTCCGTTGTACCCTTGCAATATGAAGTGTTTTTTTTTTTTGTTTTTTTGCCTTTGGCATGACTTTTTAGCACTGTTAGCTCTGCAGTCATGGTAACGTTACAAATTTTACACCCAGCTTTATACTGTTCAGGTGTTTCCTGTAGCCACGGCTTCAAAGCAGGGTCTGTTTCCCATCCCTTCCTATATCGTTGCTGACAACGAGACTGAGAGCCTGAAGTAGATGTCTCAGCCTGTCTAGAAAGGACATATTTCCTTGCTTGAACTCACGGTAGGCCAATCAAGCTGTCCGCCCGCTAGGCCTATGTTCGCTTAGGCCCATCTTAGTTTTATTCCGTAGGATTTGTTTTGATACCGGTATAGGCCCTAAAAACTTTGTAGTAGTGTCCAAACAGGCATATTGTACTTTAACGGGTGCTTGTCCTTCCAAACTAGAGCATAAATATTTCTTTTCTTTGCGATGACAAATAAATTTCTTTTCTTTGCAACAGACCAATTTCTTTTCTTTGCAATCAAAGTTGTTTCAACCCGTTTGAAGTGTAAGCTATTAATTTTCATTTCTAAGTTAATTTGTTAACCTTATCTATCGCCAAATCGTATCATTAGGCAAATTCTTCTGTCTCCCACAAAGTATTTTTTATCATATTCGGATCTCAAATGCGAATAAAACAGTGTAGCGAAATGTAGCGAAACGACCGAAACAATGTAGCGAAACGACCACGTATCTGGTCGTTTCGCTACATGGCCAGTTCGCTACCAACCATTTCGCTACACGGCCAGTTCACTACATTGTTCGGTCGTTTCGCTACATTTGGCTACTTTGTTCGGTCGTTTCGCTACACTGTTTTTTCGTATATGAAATACGAATATGATAAAAAAAAAAAAGTACGATGTGTGCAGGTTTATAAAGTACTTGTATCCCTTTGGGCGTTTCGCTACATGACCAGTTCGCTACCAACCATTTCGCTACATTCTTCGGTCGTTTCGCTACATGGCCAGTTCGCTACATTCTTCGGTCGTTTCGCTACATTCTTTGGTCGTTTCGCTACATTGTTTCGGTCGTTTCGCTACATTCTTCGGTCGTTTCGCTACATTTGGCTACATTCTTCGGTCATTTCGCTACATTCTTTCGGTCGTTTCGCTACATTCTTTGGTCGTTTCGCTACATTCTTTGGTCGTTTCGCTACACTGTTTTTTTCATATTTGAGATGCGGATACGATAGAAAACGCGATGTGTGCAAATTTATAAAGTAATTTTGTAGGCTACGGAAGCAGAGTTTGCCTAATGAGGCAATTTGGCGATAAAATTATATTTATCTGCCCTTGTTTTATGCAATCGTCAGGCAGATTATCCGGTAGATAATCATAAAACAGTGACTTATCATGCACATTACCAGAGCTGGGTGCATTTCGCTTTAGTTTGGCCGCGGTTAGCGCTCCCAAACTATTGAAGCTTAAGAGACAGGTTCATAACGAAATAAAAGTCCGGTAGGCCACATACTATACCAAAGAAAAATTTCGTAGGCCACATACCCAGCACCTATGTTGCTTAAATAGTTTGGGTGCGCTAACAGCGTCCAAACTAAAGCGGAACGCGCCCAGTTCCGATAATGTGCATAAGCCACTGTTTTATGATTATCTGACGGATAGCCTAATCTTCCTGACGATTGCATAAAACAAGGGCCGATAAAAACAATTTTATCTATCGCCAAATCGCCTCATTAGTCAAATTCTGCTTCCGTGGCCTACAAAATTACTTTATGAATTTGCAAACATCGTATTTTTTGATCATATTCGTATCTCAAATGCGATAAAAAAAATATAGCGAAATGTAGCGAAACGACCAAAGAATGTAGCGAAACGACCGAAAGAATGTAGCGAAACGACCGAATAATGTAGCCATATGTAGCGAAACGACCGAAGATTGTAACGGTTACAGGTCGTTTCGCTACATGGCCAGTTTGCAAATTGTGCTTCCGTAGCCTACTAAATTACTTTATGAATTTGCACACATCGTATTTTCTATCACATACATATCTCAAATGCGATAAAAAAAAAAAACAGTGTAGCGAAATGTCGCGAAACGACCGAAGAATGTAGCGAAACGACCGAAAGAATGTAGCGAAACGACCGAACAACGTAGCCAAATGTAGCGAAACGACCGAAGAATGTAGCGAAACGACCGAAAAATGTAGCAAATCGTTAGTAGCAAACTGGCCATGTAGCGAAACGTCCAATGGGTTACAGGTACTTTATAAACCTACACACATTGTATTTTTTATCACATTCGTATCTCAAATGCGAATAAAAACAGTGTAGTGAAATGTAGCGAAACGACCGAAGAATGTAGCGAAACGACCGAAGAATGTAGCGAAACGACCGAAGAAATATAGCGAAACGACCAAAGAATGTAGCGAACTGGTTGGTAGCGAACTGGCAATGTAGCGAAACGACCGAAGAATGTAGCAAATCGTTAGTAGCAAACTGGCCATGTAGCGAAACGTCCAATGGGTTACAGGTACTTCATAAACCTACACACATTGTATTTTCTATCATATTCGTATCTCAAATGCGAATAAAAACAGTGTAGCGAAATGTAGCGAAACGACCGAAGAATGTAGCGAAACGACCGAAGAAATGTAGCAAAACGACCAAAGAATGTAGCGAACTGGCAATGTAGCGAAAGGACCGAAGAATGTAGCGAAACGACCGAAGAATGTAGCGAAACGACCGAAAAATGTAGCAAATAGTTTGTTGCAAACTGGCCATGTAGCGAAACGTCCAATGGGTTACAGGTACTTTATAAACCTACACACATTGTATTTTCTATCATATTCGTATCTCAAATGCGAATAAAAACAGTGTAGCGAAATGTAGCGAAACGACCGAAGAATGTAGCGAAACGACCGAAAGGATGTAGCAAAACGACCGAAGAATGTAGCGAAACGACCGAAGAAATGTAGCGAAACGACCAAAGAATGTAGCGAACTGGTTGGTAGCGAACTGGCAATGTAGCGAAACGACCGAAGAATTACAGGTCGTTTCGCTACATTGCCAGTTCGCTACCAACCAGTTCGCTACATTCTTTGGTCGTTTCGCTACCAAACTGGCCATGTAGCGAAACGTCCAATGGGTTACAGGTACTTTATAAACCTACACACATTATATTTTTTTATCATATTCGTATCTCAAATGCGAATAAAAACAGTGTAGCGAAATGTAGCGAAACGACCGAAGAATGTAGCGAAACGACCGAAAGGATGTAGCGAAACGACCAAAGAATGTAGCGAAACGACCGAAGAAATGTAGCGAAACGACCAAAGAATGTAGCGAACTGGTTGGTAGCGAACTGGCAATGTAGCGTATAAACCTGCACTTATTGTATTTTTATCATATTCGTATTTAAAATGCGAAAAAAACAATGTAGCGAAACGACCGAAGAAATGTAGCGAAACTACCGAAGAAATGTAGCGAAACGACCAAAGAAATGTAGCGAAACGACCGAAGAAATGTAGCGAAACGACCAAAGAATGTAGCGAACTGGTTGGTAGCGAACTGGCAATGTAGCGAAACGACCGAAGAATTACAGGTCGTTTCGCTACATTGCCAGTATCGCTACATTCTTTGGTCGTTTCGCTACCAAACTGGTCATGTAGCGAAACGTTCAATGGGTTGCAGGTACTTTATAAACATACACACATTGTATTTTTTTATCATATTCGTATCTCAAATGCGAATAAAAACAGTGTAGCGAAATATAGCGAAACGACCGAAGAATGTAGCGAAACGACCGAAAGGATGTAGCGAAACGACCAAAGAATGTAGCGAAACGACCGAAGAAATGTAGCGAAACGGCCAAAGAATGTAGCGAACTGGTTGGTAGCGAACTGGCAATGTAGCGAAACGACCAGACAGTCTGACACGTATGATTCACGTATGTATGGTACGTGTGTTAATGATCCCAGTTAACCAATATTAAGTAATTATTTATGTGTTTGTAAGTGCATATGGGCCTGGCAGTGAGAAAGAACATGGAAGAAAGGGAGGCCTTTTGGATATATTTAAATGAGTGCATAGAGGGTTTAGGAAGAAATGTCAATGTAATAGTACTGGGAGACCTTAATGCTAGGGTGGGAAATGGTCCAATCGATGGAGTGGTTGGGAAGTGTGGAGTTCCAGGAAAGAATCGTAGTGGAGAGTTGATGGTGGAAATGTGTCTAGAAAGAGAGTTGATGATAGCAAATACAGTGTTTCGGAAGAAAGTCAAGCATAAGTACACATGGGAGAGGGTGGTGGAGGGAAGGATGGTAGATAGAGCGCTAATGGATTATGTAGTGGTAAATGGGATTATGATAGGAAGAGTTAAGGATGTACATGTGCTAAGGGGAGAGGGTGGGGGAATATCAGATCATTTTTTGGTGGAAGGTAAGCTGAGAGTGGAGGATAGATGGAGAAAGAGGAAAGGGACAAAAGGTAGGGAGGTTCTTAGAGTGAACTCCTTGAATGAAAAGGAAAAGGAGAAGGAGTACGAAAAGAAGCTGAAGGAGGAGTGGGAGGGAGTAAAGGATAGAGCAGAGATGGGTGTTGAGGAGGAATGGGGATGGTTCAAGGAGGGAGTCTTAAAGTGTGCAAGGATGGTGTGTGGAACAAGAAGGACAGGGGGAAATAGAAGAAAGGGTAGTGAATGGTGGGATGAGGAAACAAAGAAGGTTGTAGAAGAGAAGAAGCGAGCATTCACAGATTGGTTATAAAAGAGGACGGGGGAGTCATATGAGACGTACAAAGAAAAGAAAAGAGAAGTAAAGCAAAAGGTAAAGTAGGCTAAGAGGAGAGCAGATGTGAAATTGGGTAGGAGTATGACAGAACATTTTGAAAGTAATAAAAAGATGTTTTGGAAAGAAATTAAGAGAGGAAGAGGAGGCGAATCAAGTAGGGAAGAAAAAGTAAAAGGTACAGATGGAGAGATGATAATGGAAGAGATGGCAGTGAGGGGAAGATGGGCAGAATATTTTAGGGAGTTGCTAAATGTGAAGGAGGATAGGGAAGGAAAGATAGCTGCAGTGGGAAATGCGAAGAAAATGAGAGTGATGAGTGAGGAGAATGGAGGAGAAATAAGGAAGGATGAGGTGAAGGCAGTTGTAAATATGATGAAAGCAGGTAAGGCACCTGGTCTGGATGGATGTCATGCAGAATGTCTGGAAAAGGGAGGTTCAGTGATGGTGGACTGGTTGGTGAGGTTATTTAATGTTTGCTGGAGAGAGAGTAGAGTACCGGAGGACTGGAGAAGTGCCTGTATAGTTCCTCTTTACAAGGGACAAGGGGACAAGTGTGAATGTAGTAATTTCAGAGGGATTAGCCTGTTGAGTGTAGTAGGGAAGGCGTATGGGAGGATCTTAATTGAGAGGATTAGGAGAGGAACAGAAGGAGTAATTGGTGAGGAACAGTGTGGATTTAGGACGGGTAGAGGTTGTGTAGATCAGATCTTTGTGGTAAGACAGATATGTGAGAAAGCTATAGGAAAGGGGAAGCATGTTTTTTGGGCTTTTATGGATCTGGAAAAGGCTTATGATAGGGTAGACAGAAAGGCACTGTGGGAGGTTATGCAGATTTATGGATAGGAGGAAAGCTTTTGGGAGCTGTCAAGAGTTTTTTATGAGAGTAGTAGAGCATGTGTTAGGATTAGAAATGGAGAGAGTGAGTGGTTTGAAGTAAAGGTGGGACTTCGTCAAGGATGCGTTATTTCTACCTGGCTGTTCAACTTATACATGGATGGGGTGGTGCGAGAGGTGAATGCTAGGGTAGTGAGTCAGGGATTGGAGATGGTTAAAGAAAATGGAGAAAAGTGGGAGGTGAGCCAGCTGTTGTTTGCGGACGACACTGCGCTTGTGGCAGGGTCAGAGGAGGGATTGAGGAAGCTGGTGGCAGAGTTTGGGAGAGTATGTGATAGAAGAAAGCTAAAGATAAATGTGGGTAAAAGTAAGGTGATGAGATGTACAAGGGGTGAAAAAGGATTTGGGAGATAGGGTTGATGAAAGAATATTAGGATGGTTTGGACACATGGAAAGAATGAGTGAAGAAAGACTAGTAAAAGAGGTATGGAAGGCAGATATGGAGGGAGTGAACATGAGGGGACGTCCTAGGATGAGGTGGATGGATGGGGTGAAGGGGGCTTTGGGGAAGAGGGGAATGTCTGTTGAGGAAGGAAGGGAGAGGACGGAAGACAGAGGTGAGTGGAGAATGGTTGTATATGGATGATGCTGTGGACTGCATGAGGAGGAATGGGCGGGGGGTGGGGTAGTATGTGTGAGTAAATTTTGACGCAGCCCGAAAGGATTTCTCCCCGTCCTCGCCTTATATGCAAAGGGGGACGGAGAGGGGGGGTCGCCGATTAAATGAAGCGGCCTTGCTGTGGATGTACTGTGTCTTGCGACACTGCTTCTGACCCAGGGCGGTGGGCAGGGTGCAGGGATGACCCGTCATCCAGGAGGTGCTCAGATGAGAGGAAGGGTGGGAGGGGTGTGGAGTGTATTTAGGGATGAAATGGGTGGGAGTGTTTTTATGCCTTTCCCTTTTTGGCTACCTCCCTTGGAAGGGGGAAAAAGCCTTGGTATATGTATGTATGTATTTAATGTTTGTACATTATAATAATAAGGTACGGTAGCCTTTCATTTGCTTATTTGTAGTAAGGAAAATACATTTGTTTCGGACAATTCTTATTTTTGTGATCCCAATTTAAATAAAATCAGTAAGAAACTAATAATCTATCTTTATCAGTATAATCTCACATGATACGTCTTCGATCGTAAGGTTATGTGCCCCTCCATACCAACGGAGTCGTTACTAGTGGCCCTTAGGGAAAAAGGTTGCACACCCTTGACCTTCTCAGTCATACTACCCCCAAACGGCGTTGTTCTCCGGAATAAAGACAAAATGCTGAACAAAAAGGTGAAAATAAGAGATCTTGAGACGGCAACACTCGCCTTCTCTGCAACTCACCACCTGAACGTTAACATTTTTCGTTTTATCCACGAAGAACTAACATAATATTGCTGGTCGACGAGAGAGGGCATTTTTTAAACAAATAACCTTATGAACATACTCGAATTATTAACTGCCAATGGGAATATACACTACCCTACATGCACACATGCAAGGCGAGATGTAATATTCCCCTTCCCCTTTCAGGTTTAAAATTAGAATACTAACTTTTTTGTTAAAATCGTATGATTATTGGATTTTACTTACGTGAGGTATGGCCCCTTCCCCTTTCAGGTTTAAAATTAGAATACTAACTTTTTTGTTAAAATCGTATGATTATTGGATTTTACTTACGTGAGGTATTGGCAGCGCAACACAATGCCCAAGCCAACGTAATTACGAGAGAGACCTGCATCCTGGCAAGCTAGCTATCCGAAAGCTCGATTGGGTACATGAAACTGTATTAGGTGATAGGCTTTGGACAAGTGATGCAAAATCACTAGTCTAGTCTATTAAATTCGGGAGTGAAGCTCCCACGGGCTTTTAAAGTAAGCCTGTTCGTGAAAAATCACGTTTCTTCGAATATAAGAACGACACGTCGTAGATCGCCAGATACCTCTTGCCAGCTCGTTTTCTATTTAATAATTCCAAAAACATTATTTCAGACTTATGAATCTGTTTTGATATAGTAGAATAGAATAGTAAATACCAATGTCACAACGCCGGTTTATAAACATTTACGCCTTTGTACGAGTTAGGCAAAGGAAAAATATTTTTGTAATGAGCATTGTCGTACTTGTGACAGACACCGCTGTCCCGGACGTCATCTTAGGTGGAGGATAGTAGGAAACAGGTATCTTGTCGACATTTTATTTATAACAATGTGTACATAAACTCTCTGGGCAAAACTTAAATTATATGCCTAGATACTGACCTTTTTATTTAGTATATTGTTTGATTTTTGTCTAAGATCTTTGTGGGCGTCGACTTTGACGTTGGTAGCTGGATTTCTTGGAAAATCTTTGATAGTCTGGGGAAGCCCAACTTTGAAGAAATCTTTCTCTTTTCTCGCAAGTCTTACGATCTTGTCTCCTCAGTAGCATAGCCGTTCAGTCTGTCTTCTGTTGAGTGCACTAACTTCATAAAAAACTGAAAAAGCTAAAACTAAAAATAGTTCCTAACCATAAGAGAGAGAGAGAGAGAGAGAATACAACCCTCACCCACAGAAGAATAAGACCATTTGCAAACACATTACATTACTCAATGGCTTGTTGGGAACTTATTTTTCTAACCGATCTTTTAAATGAATTGTTTTGAGGACAAAAATCGGTGATATTTTCATAAATGTATAAAATTGACAGTTGCTGACAAATCTATCGAAATAAATTCCATGTGATGACGGAACCTTTATTTAGAACGACGTTTCTCTTGTTATTTACAGCTTTTATCAAGAACTTGATAAACCTGAAACAAACGAAATGTACTAATAAAGGTTCCTTCATCACATGGAATTGATTATTTCCAAACAATCCCAACCAATGTGGCGGTATTCTTAAAAAAAAAAAAAAAAAAAAAAAAAAAATCCAATCCACATAGCGACATTTATCCAAGTTTAATTTGACCTCATGTAACCTAATATTTTTTGGAAAAAAAAAACGGGAAACTATGGACAAGGAAATATAATAAAAAAACAAATAAGATAAAATAGAATAAGATAAAATAAAACTAAATGAAATAAAAATAAAACAAAATAGAATAAAAATAAGTTAGATTAAACAACATAAAACAACATAAAAATTAAGCAAACATGGCGATACTCGAAAGTACATGTATACAAGTATAAGACGCGTTGGAAAGATATTTTATCTTTTACTGAATAATAGCCTACAGCACTTCACTGGACGCTCAATCAGTTTAGAAAAGGAATAAGAATAATTACGTCGATCAAAATGAAAAAAAAAAAACAATAAATGAAGAAATAAACTAACTACTTTGTTAATTATATAAATCAGTCTATAAACAAAAACGAAATAAAATATATAAAATAAATAGGTAGACAGATAAATAGATAAATAAATTGATAGTAAATAAATAAATAAATAAATAAATAAATAAAGAGATAAATAGATAAACAAATATACACCTAAATAAATATATTAATAAAGATATATTAATTAACAAATATATAGATGAATAAATACACAAATAAATAAATAAATAAATAAATAAGCAAATTGATGAATAAATATATAAATAAGTATACAAGTGAATATATACATACACATATATATATATATATATATATATATATATATATATATATATATATACACATATATATATATATGAATAAATAGAAATAGATAAGTAATTGGACAAACAAATGAATATAATATTTATAAATAAGTGAATAAATTAATAAACTATTGAATTACAAACAAATAAATAAATAGATACATAAATAAAAATAAATAAATAGATAAAGGTAAATGAACAAATAAATATGTAAATGGTCAAATAATTAAGTAAAGATATGAATAAATGAAAATAGATAGCTAACAAATAAATAAAATAAATAAATGCAAGCCACCGGCTGCGTCAGTCCCTGCTTTGCAGGGTGCACGGCCTTCGGCTTTTAACGCACCAACAGATCTAATGGATTTATAAGAACATAAGAGTGGAAGGGGCTACATGAGGCCATAAGGCCTACACTAGACACTTCCATGTTCACTACCACCTTTCATTCCTATCCATAAAATGATCAAACCTTGTCCTAAAGCAACCGATAGTTTCAGCGCTCACTACTACATGGTTACTATACCCTATGCACTGAGATCTGGCCGTTAGGGCGGAGCACTGGGAGTTCCCCTGTGGTGCCACATATAATTATTTTATAATTTTATTTTATTATATAATTCTATTTTATAATTTTTATAATGTTGCCTCATACGATTATATTATAATTTTTTGTCACACACCACCACTGAGATAAAAATCAAAGCAATGTTGTCTATACAAAGGTTTCGTTTCTTACAGTGAAGATATGGCATATGTGCATGCGAGAGCGACGTTGCCCCTACATCTAATCTCTGGCCCCGCCCCCCTCACACTGCATTCAGAAAACAGTGCATCCAGAAGCACGTTCTCGCCATGGAGGCCCATATGTGGCAACACCGGGAAATCTCCTAGCCACGCCTTATCGGTCATTTCTCCTTGCGTTGACTATAATTCTTTTCCATTCGTTAACCACTCCATTGATAAACCAGTTCCTGCCTATTTCCTTTTTTGATCTAAAAAAAGCATCACAAATACCTCACCTTTCTCTTTTTGGATCCTGAAGACGAGTTCATACTAAATGAAGGTTCATCTGATCTACTTAGGCCGACTCCACCACTGAACGCGTTCTGAACGTTCCGAACACGTGGATTTCTCGTCTCTCTAACGGTAATATGAAACCTCCCAGTCCCATTGTTTATTTTTCCAAATATTTCATGAAACTAAGTGACAGTTACTGTTTTTCAACTCTTACAATATTCTATACAACTATTTAATAAACATCGAAAATTATCGTAAAAAATCGTATGAAACACAGAAAGTTATGGTACAAACTGTACGATAATGAGGAACACTATCGTACATCGTGCAGACGGGTAAATAATCGTAAATGTACGATAATTATCGTACATCTGGCAACCCTGTGAGGGCCGAGAAGTGCGGCGGCGTCTTCAGCATGCAAACGATCATGCCCATCCATCCATCCATCCATCCATCCTCAGCAGCAGTTCCCTCTCTCCACCTGGTTGGTGGTGGCTCGGCCATATTTGTACGCACAGCAGCAGACGCACCGACTCCTGGCAGGAGCCTACAATAACAAGAACGATGATGATGCTGCTGCTGCGTCTGCTGTTGCTGCTGCTGCTGCTGCTGCTGCTGCTGCTGTGCTGCTGCTGTGTCTGCTGCTGCTGTGTCTGCTGCTGCTGATGATGATGATGCTGTGTCTGCTGCTGTGTCTGCTGCTGCTGAGCGCTCTACTAACTAGGCTTAGCACCGTACATTTGAAACAAACCATAAAGAATTATATATCCTTTTAAAGCTTAAAAATGTACTTCACATATAAAATACTGGTATTTATCATAATGAACATGGGTAAGCATATCCAAAGTATATAAAAAAAAAGTTCGAATCCTGACCAAATATTAAAAAATTGCAACTTCTAGCGAATCAGAGTGAACATTACACTTACAGTTACTATATGAAGAATTGATTATGTGGAGATCTTTTTGAAGCTATACTTGATGATATACGGCAGCCAGCTACGAGATAGCACACCAAACTGCCAAGATTTCCAAACAGCAATTGTAAAACAGCCACTGATTGGTTCTTGTTTCACGAGGGCGGCGGGAATGATCAGCCAATGGCAACTCTTGATGCATCACCTTTGGGCTGGTGCGATAACGCACTCGAAAGCACCGGCAACTTTGAAATCTTCATAAATATTTGTTCCATTAATATCAAGATGAATGACTGCTCTATTGTGTACCGTAGTAATGTCACAAAAATTATTGTTAGAAAATAATCTGTAAAGAGATTGACCATGGTCTTTGATCACGTGTTAGACTAGTGATCGACAGCCATATCCTTCTCGTGAGAGCTCACAGCTCATATATGACCAATCTATGGGTAATGCACCTTACACGAATACACACGTACCAACTCCCCCACCACGAGAGTTTGAGTAACTCCCCGCAGCGCAGCGATACTGTCATTGTTTCAGCCCTGGGCGCGATTCGAACCCGGACAGACGTAGTGGCAACCGGTAACTCTACCACTGAACCACGAGTCTTCTCTTTGTTTATGTGTTTGTGTTGTATCGACGTCGTTTTAGCTCTTCCTGAACGAGTACATAAACGGATATCCTACAAATTATATATATATGTATTTATATATATATATATATATACATACATATATATATATATATATGCAAAGTAGACCACTTTTTCCAAGTGGTCTACTTTGCATAAGTGAACACACGTACCCGTGTTCTTATTAGCATATATAATATATATATATATATAGTATATATATATATATATATATATATATATATATATTTATATATATATATAAGAATCTAGGTGACTGAGGAATGGTTTAGTCAAATACCTGACATAAAAAATTCCTAGAAAATCGAAAGCAATATATCAGTGATCAGATTAGATCAAATGTGCCAATATCAAATCGGCGTCGCTTGTCGGTGAATCCTCAAAAGAAACATGCACCAATAAACAAATGAATAAAATGAATAAATAAATGAATGAAATGCATAAATAAATGAATAAAATATATAAATACGTAAACAAATAAATAAAATAAAATAGTTACGGGGGTTAATCACGTTCAACAGAAGCATGTCATCGAGACGTTCGTTACCCGCCGGTGACGTCATCCTAGGCACACCTGCCATTTGGCAGCTACATTCCCTCCCGCCCTCCATTCCTTATAATAAAAACAATATTAATAATACTAATAACATTAGTAATAATAATAATAATAATACACATTAATAGAATTAACAAGGTGACGTTATGTGATGAAATAAAAAAATAAAAATATAATACGAGTATTTCCCCATTTGTACAACTTTCCATATCTTTTAAACGGTAGAGCTCTGAAAATAGGAGGAGGAGGAGGAAAAGGAGAAGGCAGTGCCAAGTTTTTATCCTTTTCGCTATGGCGTCACCTTTTGGGCGAAAATCGTCCACGCGGCGGCTTGAAAATGAGCCTTAAGGGCGCGACAAATAACTGAGTCGTCGCATCGTACAGACACCAATACTTGTGGGAAAGCCCCTCCCTCCCTATCCTCCCTACCGCTCCCTCCCTCCCGCGACCGTTGGCTCTTCAGTGGGTAAACAATTGCTGTGATCTTTCGAAATGTACATTTGAACTGAGAACAGTGACTTCACACACATATCATCCATCACTACATGACAACTTAAATGGCAACCGATAAATAAATGCATAAATAGAGAATTAAATAACATCGGGCAACTAAAAAGTTACACAGCCGATAAAGAAATCATAAATCGGGCAAACTTAAATGTTGGTCGACTGCAACAAGTCTGACATAACAGAGCAGACAAAAGGTTACAACTGCCGATCACGAGTCCAGCACGTGATCCAAGACCTGATATAATAATGAAATAACTGTTTTAATGATGGGCTGGTAATACGTACCTTTCAATTTAATTATTCTAAAAATCAAATAACCCTTAAAATTATTGTCTTCATAGTGTCGACATTTTTATTCTTTTTTTTTGTAATAAAATAATTTACTGGAGGGGATAACGTTGTTACATACATACAGAAATTCTCTACGTGAAAAAATAAACACATTAGATATATAAATAATTAAAAATAAAGTAAATAGCTTCATAATAACAATACGATAGACTAAGAAAACAAAAAACAATCAAACGACAGGGAAGTGGCAACAACGAGTCGACTGCAAAACGACGCGACGCGACGCCATGATACCAATGTAGGGCATCGCTTGAATATTACTCCGCAAGCAAAGTCCAAGAACAATGCAGTGTTCTGGGTCCGCAGGGAGGAGCCAAGATAAGAGGGTGGAGGGGAGTGGAGTATGTTAGGGATGGAATGGGTGGGAGTGGATTTTATGCCTTTGTTTTTGGGCTCCCTTAAAAAAAAATGGCATATGTATGTCAATCTAAATAGGATAATTGGAAATCAAGGATATAGACTAAGTCTGAATTATACAAATTCGAGGCAAGATAGAATAAAGGGGTGAGTAGCAGACGGACGGGACCCCGCGAGCGTTGCTCCTCTCCGGTTGTACACTACAAGTAGGTAAAATCACACGTCTTGATGGCGCAGTAGTACCGTTCGTAACCGCTAATCCAGCGGTCCCAGTTCGATTCTCGCCTAGGGCTGAAATCATTTCAGCATAGCTGTACTGCGAGCCGGTACTCCAACTCTCATGAGCAAACAGATTTGTGTGTGCGTTTATGTTCACAGCATTACCCATAGATCGGTCCATATACGAGTTTTGAGCTCTCTTACGGGAGGGCAACAGTTGTCAATCACGAGTCCAACACGTGATCCTTTTGGATTACGAGTAAATATTCGTCTAGATACGCGTGTTACACGTTTTCGATTTTGCGCGCCGTAAAAGACTAGAAATGTATTCAAACCTACGCTATTTTTCAAATTGTACGCACGTTGCTGCAGTTTCGCCTCCCACTGACATGGTTCGTCGGCAAACTCTACGGGGAATCAACTCCATTATCTATTTGCGAGATAATGTCATGCAACGGCCGAAAGAGCGCGTAGATTGCCTCAACATATACAGTATATCTATGGGAGACCTATTCAGTCGCCTACTTAAACCTTTCTTATATATATATATATATATATATATATATATATACATACATATATATATACATATATATATATATATTTATATATATATACTTATATAACTATCCCACTTGTGTACATACTACCGAATGCGCTATCGTGGCGGGGGCGAGTCGAGTATAAATATAAGAAATTGTTTTCAATTCGTTTCCCTCTTGATAGCGCAGTGGGTTAAGTCACTGTACATTTGTCTCCGAATAGAGCTCCTTCTTTGTCTCGATCGTATTTGCAGGGAATTACAATGGAAAAAGTTATAATGTCGTTAAGATGAATATATATATATATATATATATATATGTGTGTGTGTGTGTGTGTGTGTGTGTGTGTGTGTGTGTGTGTGTGTGTGTGTGTGTGTGTGTGTGTGTGTGTGTGTGTGTGTGTGTGTGTGTGTGTGTGTGTGTGTGTGTGTGCGTGCTTATGATTCACCTTGGTTTTTGGATCACGTGTTGGACTTGTGATCGACAGCTATTTTCCTCCCGGAAGAGAGCTCAGAGCTCGTACGACCGATCTATGGGTAATGCTTTGACATTACACGCACACACACACCCAACTCCCCGCCCACGATTTGGAGTAACGACTCGAAGCGCAGCGATACTGAAATTATTTTCAGCCCTGGGCAGGATTCGAACCCGGACAGCCGTAGTGACAGTTTGGGACTCTACCAACTGCGCCACCGAGTCATGTGTGTGTGTGTGTGTGTGTGTGTGTGTGTGTGTGTGTGTGTGTGTGTGTGTGTGTGTGTGTGTGTGTGTGTGTGTGTGTGTGTGTGTGTGTGTGTGCGCGCGCACGCGCATGCAGTTAGAATTGCACTGAAAATTTCATCCTAAAAATCCCCTCCAGCGGACGGAAAATTCCCTTATTATGACATGACTTCTCAATTACAGCCAAAGGAATTATACATTTTAATTTTTCCCCCTGTTAATTAAAATCACTTGACACGAAATGTACAAAAACATGAATATCGAATATGAATATGTTGAAAGCACGACTGAGATTTTGGTTCAGCCCAGGGCTGCTGCTGCCGTTTCGTACAATTTTGTACCAAAACTTACAGAAATGGCGGCATGTGGCAACTGCGCCAGTATCATTTTTCTGCATATCAACGGGATGATGTTCTAAACATTTAAAAACTCAAGCTGTTGTTTAAAAATCATATAACTAGTTATCAAATAATAAATGGTACATCAAAATATATGACTTTTATTGGTAATTATGTTCCTTATAAAATATTGTACCCCCAAAAGAGACGATTTTTCGGTAGAAAAAAAATGTACGCTAAAGTTTCACCTTTCTTTTTGCCATGATAATAATATCAAAAAGAATCTTTATATTTTACTGAATATTTTAGGGCATGAGGGCAACGCTGGAACTTCAGACCTGCAAACTCTACATTTCCCGCCCAAACTGTCCTCCGAGAAATATTAACTGATTAAAGCCAGGACTGTGAGAAATTGCAAGAAGATCTTGTGAGGATGAGAAGCTGGTCAGAGAAGTGGCTGATGAGATTTCATCCCAAGAAGTGCTGTGTGATGAGAATCGGGAAATCAAATGTGGACAATAGGAAATATTCTATGGAAGAAGAATTGACAGGAATCAAAGTGGAGAAGGATCTGGGAGTTGTAATTGATGACGAGCTGAAGTTCACAGCACACTTGGCTGAGAAAATCAATAAGGCAAATAGACTAGTTGGGCTAATAAGAAGAACTTTCGTAACATTGAACGAGACCATATTCAAGTCATTATACACTGCACTAGTCCGACCACATTTGGAATACGCTAATCAGGTATGGTGTCCATACAAGAAAAAGGACACTGAGGCTGTGGAAGCAGTGCAAAGAAGAGCAACAAAGTTGGTCCCTAGCCTGAAGGATTTGCCTTACCCTGAACGATTGAGGAAATTAGACCTTCCTACACTATCATACCGTAGATCAAGAGGGGACATGATAGAAACCTTTAAAATTGTGAACAATTTATATGATAGTGAACTTGCCGGTTCAGTGACTCGAGGACACACCAAGAGGATCCACAAGCAGTGCCCAAGATTGGACATCAGGAAATTTACTTTCTGCAGTCGTGTTGTGAACAACTGGAATAGTCTTCCTGATCATGTTGTGAATGCAAATTCAGTTGTGAGTTTTGAAAAGAGATTGGATAGTGTATGGAAACATCAAGATCAAATATTCGATTACACAGCTCAAATAAATAACAAACACCTAGACCACAGTGACCACTAGACCCCAGATGACCTAAGTTTTAGTCATTTAGAGCCGGAGCCACAGGCTCAATAGCCTCTTCCGGGACCCTTCTACAGTATAGGCGTTTTTTTACCAACGCATCCAGAATATCAAACGCTATCAAACATGTTTGAAGTCATTGGTAAACACGACTTACTGTGCTGCCAGACGACCCTCGCTCGCACCGTCTCGGAAAAAAGTGTCGTACGGATCATAACGTGATAACGTAGACAGCAGCCGTGGTGGGAACATCAAAAGCCAGACTACAAGAATTGAGCCAAGGGACGAGACAATGAACAGCAGCACCGACTCTGATACTTATATGGAAGATGACGAAAACCAATCTCTTCTATCAAGACCTATAATACCTCTATTGGCAGTTGCAAGGTTGGCAGGGATGCAGCCAAAGGCAGGAATGGTAGCTGTAGCAGCAGCAGCAGTAGCTTGTGACTTCATGGAAAGGTAATTATCCCAGCTGGTACCCATGTGCTTTAGTTCTGATTTTTGATCAACTTAATTCCTGAAGAGTTTTTTATATATTTGATTACCTGTTACTGGAATTTTTTCATTATTTGTATTTTCATGGAATATACAGGTGTGACTCCCAAGAGTCAATGGGACTTGGGTATAAGGAGTAAATGAAAATGGTCAATTTCATACTTACTTTATTTGAATGCTTTTTATACAGCATTCTATTGATATAAGAGTGACAAATAAGTAAGTCTCTTTGAATTATAAGCATATGAACACATGCTTGTACAATCATGAGTGGAAGCACAACTAATGCAAAGAAAGCAAGTCAACAAATGGGAATAAACAAAAATACAAAGTTCCTGTGCTGAGTAAATACTAAAGGAAACATTTCATATAATAGAATACATAAAAAATACATAAAATCTAAGAACATAATAAAGTATTTGTGCATAACTGTACAGCAGCAATGGGTATGCATACAGCAAAATTCTATTTTTCGTGAAATATTTGCCAGCGTGACTTCAGATGAAGGGTGACCTTACATTTTGTGCACTGAATTTTCCCATTCTTCTTACACACAAAGCATCTTCTTGAAGTTAGTAGAGATTCAGTATGATGTTTAGTGTTGTCTGTCCTTACTTCCCTTGGTGGGAGAGCTTTGCATCCTTTTGGGCCTGACCTTAGGACTTTTGAATGCATCCTTTCAGGCTTTGTTCTTTTGACAAGGATGTGAGCAATAGACCGTCGATATTCTTTGTTAGGAATTGCTGTTCCTGTGCTGATTTCATAAAGTCGCCAGCAAAACACGATCCCTGTGTTCAGAGCAGCAATGATAAGAGGAAAATACCACTTTTTACCTCTGATTACAGGAAGAAAAATCTGACAAACCTCTGTCGAATAAGTCGACAACGCCCATGCCTTTTACTATGAAAGGTTGTTCAATGTTCACTCTTCCTACACCCTTTTGCCACCGTTTTGCCATGCCAATCAGATTTAGACCCTCACAGTTACTGCAAAGAGTAACAACAGCATTATCATTCCAAGTAACGATTTCAACATTTCCTTCTGATCGATAGTCATAGGATCCTCTTGACTTCTTTTTCATCTTTTGTAGTAGGTATTGGACAGTGCTTTATTCCGTTTGATCGAATTGTACCAGTGGCATTTATTTCCATTTCTTTCAGATCTATGACTATGTCATACGAGGTAAAAAAAATTGTCAAAATAAAACCTGTCCTTATTAGGTTCAGTGCAAGCAGAAATGCATTCCCGGATTACTCTACTTCCTAAAGGTTCCTTGGACGACTGGTTTTCTGATTTACCTTCATAGATCTTTATATAATAGGGCATCCCAGTTGAACTGGCTATGATCCATGATTTGAATAGAAATCTTGTTGGCTTTTGTCTGATGAATTGCTTGCAGGAATGACGTCCACAATAAGGCGTCATAGATTCGTCAATACTCAGAATTTCATGAAGAATTCCAAATTGCCTAATGTTTTCATTCAAAAAATCATATAAAGGTTTCACTTTAGCCATTTTTCTCACTACCAAGGTTTGCATTATCAGCACAATGAGGAAACTTCTTGATTTCCTGAAACCAATTTCTGCTCATAGTTGCAGCAAAGATAGGGCATTCAAGATCTTGTGCCTTGCTCCAATAATCCTTCTCACTTGATCTGATATTATATCCTGATAAGAACAAGAGTCCTATAAAATTCATCATTTCTTCTAATGTGTGTGTATACAAGTATTTACCTAGTTGTATTTTTGCGGGAAGGGGAGCTATGCTCATGATGTCCCGCCTTTGTATCTCGCAGTGTCTAGTTTGTTTTTAAACTCATGAATGGTTTTTGCGCATACTATTTCATTGTCCAGTTTGTTCCAAGTGTCCAAAACTCTATGAGGAAAACTGTTTTTCTTCAGTTCTCTTCTATAGCTATGTTTTTTTATTTTCTGTCCATGTCCTCTTGTGTTTCTTTTGTCCCCAGTTAAGTAAGTTCTCTCTATCGAGTACCTCTGTGCCTCTCATGATTCTGTAGATGGTCAATAGGTCACCTCTCTCTCTTCTTTGCTCCAGTGTCGGTAACTCCAGTTTAGCCAATCTCTCCTCGTATGATAGGTTGTTGTTGTTGTTGTCGTTCCCTAGACTGTCTGTCCGAGCAGTCCCGTCTCCCCAAGGAAGGCCACAGCCGAAACTGGGTTTTCCCACAAATCCTTTATAGAGTGTATGTTGTGTTGTTTTGCGTGTATGATTGTGTATAATGCAGTCTTCCATTATGTGTTGTATGGTATGGGGTGAAGTGTTACATCCTGGGCAGCTGTTCACAACACGGTCGTCCAGCCTCTTCTGGTAGCTTAGAAGTGCTGGGTGGTGACCGCATCGCAGTCTGGCCAAGTGGACTCTGTCCTTTCGTGGGAGAGAGGATTCAGAAGGGTGGATATCAGGGGGTCTGGCATGCAGCAGTGTGTTGTCTTTCAGTGTGTTAATGGAGCGGTGAGTGATATGATTATGAATATGTTTCCGGAGGTTGGTATTTGGTGGTTGTGGAGGAAGAGAAGAGAGTATCTGTGCGTAATAAAGGTCTTTGGGTGTAGTTTTAATGTTTTAATGTATGATAGGTTTGCAAGTGCAGGTGCAATTATTGAAGATGCTCTTTTGATTCTTTCTATTTTCTTTATATTCTTTTTGGTACTGGGGGACCACAATGTCGCCGCATGTGTGTATATGTGTGTGTGTGTATGTGTGTACTCATGCGCGTGCGTGAAACCAATCTCAATTATGTCTGCATGTTATGTATTAGTATATGTATATGAATGTGTTTGTTTTGTATATATGTGTAAGATGTGTGTGTGTGTGCACACGAGTGTTTTGGTGTGTGTGTGTGTGTGTGTGTGCACCCAATCTACATACAGTAGAGCAAAGGTGAAATTCTAATTTCCCTTATTGATATTCAGATTATGTTGTTATTGTTGATGCTTTTATTTCTTTATGTCAATAATCAACAATATATTGTATACATCTATACCCCTAAGTCCCATTGACTCCATCGGGAGTCACTAAGAAAAAATAATTTGAATAAAATCAGTTTTTAAGAAAACAATTAAACACAAGTTTTTTTTTGAAGGGGAATATATGTTATTTTTAATTTAGAGGGTAATGAATGTGTAAGGTGACATTTACTATTTTCTAAAAATGAAATAGTGTGTAAGGGTGAATTACACAAAATCGCTGAAGTCATGAAATTTTAGAAATTCATCATTTTGCTTCATAGACAAGTAGTATCTACTGATATCTGTATCTTAAGACAATTTAAAGTGAAAATGATCATGTAGATAATTTATAGAATATTTCAAAACATGACTCCTAAGGGAGTCAATGGTACTGCCTGGGTTATTGTCGACCAATACTAATTGTAAAATTCAGCATAACCTCATTCTTCTACTAAGGTCAATTGTACAGTATACTAATTTGGTTCGCATTTGTATTGTAGGGAACACCATCCAAAACAGGAGGGTCTGGCAGACATCCTGGACAACATGAGCGAGATGGACTTCTTCCGGAACCTTCGCCTCACAAGGAAATCTTTTGACCTCATCTTGGACTTCATACATGAAGCATACGGTCTGAACCCTTCAGGATCCAGCCTTTATTTGGGTCCAAGAAAAGCTTTGTACGTTACACTCTGGTATTTAGGAACGCAGAGTACCTACAGCGAAATCTCAGAGATGTTTGGTGTGTCGCAACGTACAGTCTTTGACTGTGTCCAGAGACTGATTGATGTCATTTGCAATGCAGGAAAGGATGTCTTTTTGTGGCCAACTCCTCCTAAAATTTCTGAAATTGCACATGAATTCCAAGAAATGGGAGGAATTCCCGGTGTGGTAGGGGCTCTGGATGGATGCCACATTAACACCAAAGCTCCAGCACCCACGCAGGCCGATTATGTTGATAGAACACAAAAACACAGTGTCATTTTACTTGCAGTTTGCTTGCCTAATAAAAGTTTTTCCAACATTCAAGTGGGCTTCCCGGGATCTGCACATGACAGCCGAGTGCTAAAGTCAACTTCACTTTATAAGAAAATCCAAAACGGTGACCTAAATTATTTCCCATCACCACAATATCATATTGTAGGAGACTCTGCCTTTGGAGTCCAAAAGCATGTAATGGTACCATTTAAGAACTCTGGAAACTTATCGCAAGCACAAATTCTCTTCAATACTAAACTCTCCAAAGCAAGAGTTACAATTGAAAATGCTTTTGGTTTCTTAAAAGGTAGGTTTCGACGATTGAAGCATGTAGATGCCGATATTCTTCGGATACCTAAAATAATAAAAGCATGCTGTGTTCTTCACAACATATCAATAACTCAGCCTGATGAAATTAACATCCTCGAGAGGGTGGATGACGCTGTTGAGTATTTCAGTTCTTCATTGTTGTCTGCCATGCCACGAGACCAGGCTGGTGTGCTAAAAAGGCAGGCAATAGTGGCAATGCTACAGTGAGTGACAGGAAAAAGTAAAAGCAACCTGGAGTACGACTGTTTAGGGTTTCAATAATTAGCCTATATTGTTTTTTACATTTCTTTATATGTTTATGTTACAAAAATATACAAAATTCACATATATATGTACATGGTTTTTATTGATTGTGCCTCCCAAAATTTTGTAAAAGTGTTTTGAAAAGTGTTTTGACTCTGAGTCTTAAAGTGTGCAAGGATGGTGTGTGGAACAAGAAGGACAGGGGGAAATAGAAGAAAAGGTAGTGAATGGTGGGATGAGGAAACAAAGAAGGTTGAAGAGAAGAAGCGAGCATTCACAGATTGGTTACAAAAGAGGACGGGGGAGTCATATGAGACGTACAAAGAAAAGAAAAGAGAGGTAAAGCAAAAGGTAAAGGAGGCAAAGAGGAGGGCAGATGTGAAATGGGGTAGGAGTATGACAGAACAATTTGAAAGTAATAAAAAGATGGACTTCAGTCAAAACATTGTGTTATAGTCATTTGGTATTATATTTTATTACAAAATCACTTATTGTTTTGTCTGCGCTCTAATTAAATTATTTTTAATCTTATGATATTTAACCTCTACATCTTTAATTCCATGTCCATATCGTGTCGTTCTCTATCACATTGCACAATGGAAGACAAAAGTTCTTTTACTTCTGCCATACTGTTTTCTTGTTCATCACTACATGTTTTCAGTGTATTTTTCATCTCTTTCACGCACAATAACAGTTCATTTCTGTCTGCAGAGGGTATTAAGCTTATAGTTCTTGTTCTTCTGTGGGGGGGGGACATTCCCTCGGGCTGCAGGTGGCTCCTCACGTGTGGCTGGAGCAGGCTGTGGGGCTTGTGAGGCATGAGCAGGCTGAGGATCTGGTGGTGATGCTTGAGGAGGAGTTGGGGCACGTTGCGAGGCTTCACCATGCTGAGGGTCTAGTAGTGAGGCTTGTGTGGCTGGGTCTTCTTCCACAGGGTTGTCAACCTCAATTTCTGCCACACTCCTAGTACCCACTTCTGTGCCCTCCAACACATACAGATCTGGCCGGGACAGGGGACGATTCTTCAGAATTGAGGACAGGAGATTGTAATATCGTGGCTCAGTCTTCTTTCCCCTCCCACTTGCCTTCTTGTAGTCCTCATAATGATGGAATGTTGATTTGAGGTATCGCCACTTAGCCACAACTTGTCTCAGTTCCAGGCCTGGGATCTAATTTGGGGGAAAAGTCAAAGTGGAATTAATATTTTTCAATATTAATTGATACTTGCATCTTTTCATCATATGGATTCCTAAACACACATTTGACAGAGAGAGGTCATTAATTGGGAAGCACATAAAGTAATGGTCTGGTTAACCATTTTTAAACCAAAAATATGTGAAGAAATTTTTTTAGGTTCATAGCATAAAAAACACAGACATAGAGCAGGGGCACTACAGTCTTGGAATGCAGATCACACTGTGAATTACAGTGTGATGCTTCATGACGATGGTACCTTAACCTTGAGGAGGAAAATGGAATGAAGTAATGATGAAGCACTAACATTATAATACAGAATCCAGTTACCATACCCATGCTGTCACTTAAAAAGCTATTAATATTCATACGTGCATGTACAAAATCATGTACGAATCAAGCAGTTGGCAACCAGCTTCCCAATATCAAAGGCAGGTAACACTGAGAGGCTAAGGACCTGACACATAGCATATGCCACATACAGAAAAGGTGGTAGGCAACATCCAGACAGGATGACAGAGAGAGGTCATTAATTGGGAAGCACAAAGTAATGGTCTGGTTAACCATTTTTAAACCAAAAATATGTGAAGAAATTTTTTAGGTTCATAGCATACAAAACACAGACATAGAGCAGGGGCACTACAGTCTTGGAATGCAGATCACACTGTGAATTACAGTGTGATGCTTCATGACGATGGTACCTTAATCTTGAGGAGGAAAATGGAATGAAGTAATGATGAAGCACTAAAATTATAATACAGAATCCAGTTACCATACCCATGCTGTCACTTAAAAAGCTATTAGTATTCATACGTGCATGTACAAAATCATGTACGAATCAAGCAGTTGGCAACCAGCTTCCCAATATCAAAGGCAGGTAACACTGAGAGGCTACCCATTATAACATAAGGACCTGACACATAGCATATGCCACATACAGAAAAGCATCATTGGTGGTAGGCAACATCCGGACAGGAACATATTACGTGCACTGCTTACATAATAGACATGCATACATCATAACAGTTTTCATTTAACTAATACCTCAATGTGATGCAGTTGGATGCCTGCTAGTCCCTGAAGGAAAAAAATATATATTAAATGTGATACTCCAGCTGTAATGAATTGTGGTTACTAACAGATTATTATGGCGAATATCAATAAGAAAATGAACTCACATGGCCTACATAATAACTTACCAATTCCTGCAACACTCTGGTGATGTCCTTCCACACAACGGCCTTTGTAGTTTTCTTGTCATTTAGGCGCGTGTAGTTTGCCTTGACAAGTTGCAGGAGTGCTTCTGTAGCCTCATAATTCCACAGTTCTTTCACCTTCCCTGAAAAATTAGGCACTCATTATAGTAAGGAAGTCATATCATTTCAAGTGCAAAATTATACAGGATATAAGAAACAGTGAAGAAAAAATACATGTGTGACCTACATGTATATTTAGAAGCACAACACAATACTAAAGACTGACATAGTCATGCCACAAGGGCCTAAACATACAAAAATTAGAGGCTACCCTATGGTCAAGCTTTACTGTTTGGAAGAAACAATCTGTGGGACTGTTTACATAGAGTTTCATCCAAAGAATTACAGTACTGATGTATGCCCTGGCATACATGATTATTTTGTATTGTAATATTTCAGTATAAGTGTCCAACCAATACCACTAATTTACTTACTCTGTTTTCGGACACCCTCCTCTGTGAGTGATTCACGTGGTTCTGGGTTGTCCACTTCTTCTTCATCCTCTGAAGGGGAACAAAGTACTTATGTAAGAACAAGAAAAAAAAGGTACAGAAAATTCTCCAATATTCTGGTGAGTATAGTAACATGGCAGAGACAGGAATTGATTTGGTAAGAAACTAAGATCATCTTAGTTTCTTACCAAATCAATATACATAGCACCAACATCACATTCATAACCAGTATAATCTTAAAGATGAATACTGGTTATGAATGTGATGTTGGTGCTATGTATAAAAAAAGATCAAAATAATACCAACAATATAAACTGCATGTGCTTTGAAACATGTATGTATTTTGGGCATTGTCAAGGATAAAATTACTAAGTATATTAAAATCGTTTATCATAATGTATTTATGATGGTATGTACAAATAACAATGTACAGCCCTACACTAAAATTAAGGTCCTTGAACAGGCTGAAACTATTTACTGTAATAATATAAGATAACAAAATACTTTTCATTCATTACTTACAGTTCTCGCTCCATGTTGGTGGAAATTTTGGGGATAAATGGTTGGAATTAAATATAAGCGTTTACAGCACACGTCAATGATGTACGCAATGTTCGTGTTTCCCTCAGCAGCATTTCAAAACAAATATCATTTCTCCGATATATTTGCTTTAATACGGATGTCAATAGCATACAGCAATAAGGTAATCCTTTAATTCTTATTTTTCAGCAAGTATTATACGGATATATAGCATAAACTACACCAAGTTCACATAACTGGAAGACGAAGTCACAACCACATGAACTGACACGGACGTCCCTCACTAGACATATGTCTGAACTGTGTTGAGGTATCACAAGACAACACAACCATTTATTTAAAGTCTTATGGACAATTCTTTGGAATTCTAATGCCAGGAACAAGTTACTACTTTGATCTTCTTTTCATATAAAACAATTATCATAATCCTTAGGGCCTCAGAATTGTAATTATTTAATGTGATAGGAATGGCAATACCTTCCAGCCAATCAGAGTGCGTGTTAGCTATTCCGAGCATATTCGCTGCCGTATCTTCAAACGCCTCTCCCAGTCGTTTGATAAGAACTTCAAACATGTTTGAAAGCGTTAGCTAGCGTTTGATATTCTGATGCGTTGGTAAAAACGCCTTATGTCTATGTCAAATACTGGCCACCTACCCGCCCGCCCATCTCCCGGAACACGCGGCAGAACTGCGCGCTAGCTAGCTATCATTATATTGCTTCGCTGCCTAAATGATCACTTTTTGTTGGGTTATTTCTTTATAATAACAATAATAATGACAGAAAATAATCAAATATGGGTACGTCTTTGACTTTCCTCTTCCCAGTCTCCACAAATTAAGCATTCATCCATAAACAAAGCCGGACATCATCATCATATTCATCGAAAGGGTCGGCGGCCATGAGTCCCCAACCAACCAGCCTCTACTGTGACTATACATAGGTTTACTTTCTAATATTTCTGTATCAATGTCTTCTGTACCCGGCGTGACAAAGTTCAGTTTCACAAAGACGAATTGAACATGGCGCAAAACAGGAAAAAAAAAATAAAAAACGCGCGACAATCTTAAGCACGCCAGCCACAACAAAACGGAGACAAACTCGTTTAGTCCCCTTAGACCCTGATTGGCTGACGTATAAAGTGGGCGGAGTCATGGAAGTCGAAATCCGTGATGAACGATACATTGAGACTGAACGTAATACATCGCTCAGACGCTCTATGACACATAACGTAAGTAGCCCACCCGAACGTGACGCAACATTCTGCAACGTCTTCGCATATTTTTTATAACTCTGTGAAAGATGCCCACGGTATTTTTGTCACGTTTTGAAGAATAACAAAATAATAATAATTATTAGCTCTACTAGAAATGAAGTAAATATAATTAATACTAAAGATAGAGACGAGGGCGAGTTATCGACGACAGAAAAGTTTCTAAAGACCACAGCGTACTTTCTCAAACAATTGGAAAGTCGCAGTCGGCGTTGCAGACGACTTCACTGTGGCCACGCAAGTGGCCTAGCCAAGAAAGCAACTGCTAAATGAATACAAGAAATCAAATATTATAAAACTAAATTATAGCAATTAAAAATTCCCCCGAAAAATAAATAATAATAATAACAACAACAGCAGTACTGTTTTACTGACAAAAAATATTTAGTTTGTTCACAATTTACAATACCATAGTTCTGTACATATTCGATATTAGACACCTGAATAATAAAAAAAAAATACTACAAACCTCTACTCATTTGTCCAAACCTGCATTCGCCCGCACCATATACCAACGTACAGGCATCTAGTGGAAACGGTTAAGAACCACCGACTCAAGTGATGATGATGATGACGATGATGATGATTATGATAATGATGATGATGACGAGGAGGATGACGATGGTGATGATGTGAATCACACACACACACACGTACACACAAACACATACACACAAACACGACTCGTGGTTAAAGTGGTAGAGTTACCGGCTGCCACTACGCCTGTCCGGGTTCGAATTCCGCCCAGGGCTGGAATAATTTCAGTATCGCTACGCTGCGGGGAGTTACTCAAACTCTCGTGGTCGGGGAGTTGGTAGTTGTGTGCGTATAAAGTCACAGAATTATCCATAGATTGCTCATATATGAGTCTGAGCTCTCTTCTATACATCATCATCATTATCATCGTCGTCGTCGTCGTCGTCGTCATGTTGGACTTGTGATAGACAGCTATATCCCTCTCGAAAGATGATGATGATGATAAGAATGATAATAATAGTTACAAAATAGAGGGATATAGCTGTCGATCACAAGTGCAACACGTCATCCAAGACCATGGTGAATCACACACACACACACACACACACACACGGGCGCGCGCACTCTCTCACACACACACATAAACACCACACACACACACACATACTCATATACACACACGCATACATGCACACACATACACACACCACACACATACTCATACACACACACACACGCATATATGCACACACATAAACACACCACACACACACACTCATATACACACACGCATACATGCACACACATACACACGCCACACAAACACACACACACACACACTCTCACTCTCTCTCTCTCTCTCTCTCTCTCTCTCTCAAAGGATTACAAAGGATTACAAAGGCAAAGCATGCCGACAGGAGACCTTTTGATCCATATCTAGGTCGGATGCAAAAAGAAAAAAAAAAAAAAAAAAAAATATTAATAATAAATTAAAACTATAACAATGTAAATAACAATCAAAATACATAAATAAATGCATTGGTATAGTTGAATAACAAACAAACAGGTAAATAGTAAATGATAATAAATTGACATATAACTAATAATAAGTGAAAATCAGACAGACAAATTATAACAAAACAAAAACAAATACTATAACATAAATTATAATAATTACAGCATCTTACTTAGGTATTTATCTAAATGATTCTTAAAGCTTCGAACTGAACTACATTGCACTACCTGTGCAGGAAGTTTATTCCATTCATTAACTACACGGTTGGCAAAGTTGTTTCTACCTACTTCCAAATTGAATCTATTTCCGGACAGTTTGAGACCATTGTTTCTTGTCTGATTCTCATTCAATGTGAAAATTTGGTCACTTTTGATGTTGTCAATTCCCTTTAAAATCTTAAAGACCTGTATCAAGTCACCTCTGAGTCTACGCTTTTTTAGGGAAAACAGATTCATGTGCTTAAGTCGATTTTCGTATGATTTATTTTTGATATTTGGAATCAGTTTTGTGGCTCGCCGTTGTACTTTTTCCAGTCTGTCAATGTCTTTAATGAGATTCGGTGACCATACGGAAACAGCATATTCCAAATGTGGACGAACTAACGATTTATATAGCTTGTTAATGAGTGATGGACTTTTGAAATCAAAAGATCGCGCAATCAATCCCAGAATCTTATTTGCTTTCTCAGAGGCTGAAATACACTGCTTGGATGATTTGAGGTCGTTACTGATAATTACGCCGAGATCTTTTTCACTATCCACTTTTGTTAACGAATTTCCAAATAACTTGTAATCGTACTTGCTGTTATTTTTACCTATGTGCATTACCTTGCATTTACTTGTGTTAAATTTCATTAGCCACTTTTCAGACCATTGCTGTAATTTATCTAAATCTTCTTGAATATCTAATTGGTTTGAGTGATCATTTGCCACTCCGCACAGTTTTGTATCATCAGCAAATTTGGAAACAGTAGATTTTAGTCCATGGTCTATATCATTTATATATACTATGAATAGAAGTGGCCCAAGAACGGAACCCTGAGGAACTCCACTTGCAACACTTTTCCATCCAGAAGTTTTTCCATTTAAAACAACTCTCTGTTTTCGACCATTCAACCAATTACTAGTCCAACCTAATAGGCTACCACTTATTCCATGCAAAGCTAATTTAGTAAGAAGTCTTTCGTGTGGGACGGTATCAAAAGCTTTTGCAAAGTCTAGATATATTAAATCTATATTGTTTCTTTTGTCAAAATTCGAGACAACTGTGTTGTAGAATTCGAGTAAGTTAGTCACGCAAGAACGTTTCCGTCTGAAACCATGTTGGCTATCATTTATCAAACGGTTACTTTCTAAATGATATTCGATAGCATCTCTGATGATAGTTTCCATTATTTTTCCTACGATCGAAGTCAAACTAATAGGCCTATAGTTATTTGGTTTCTTTTTGTCACCTTTTTTGAATATGGGAGTAACGTTAGCTAGCTTCCATTCTCTTGGGACATCTCCGGATATGATGGATTTCTTGAAAATAATTTCTAATGGAACAACAATCTCATTTTTCATTTCCTTTAAGATTCTTGGATGCCAACCGTCAGGCCCTGGTGTTTTATTAACTTTGAGTTTGTCTATACACCTTTTAATTGTTTCTTTTGTTATATTTACCGTAGTGAGTAAGTTTACCCCAGACTTTTCACAGGTTTCAATTTGGAATTCACTTTGAGGTGTTTCGTTTACGAATACCGAGCTAAAATAATTGTTTAAGAGATTACACATTCCTTCATTTGAATATTCAAGTTGACCGTCAGCAGATAATAGTGGACCAATGTGATTCCTAACAACCTTTTTATCTCTAATGTAACTATAGAATTCTTTGGGATTCTCTTTGGATTTCTCAGCGATGTTCATTTCGTATTGTCGTTTTCTTTTTCTTATTGTCTTTTTTAAATCTCTCTGTATTGATACATAACTTTCATAGTCATTAGATGCACCCGAGCACTTATATTTCTTATAAGCCTGTCTCTTTTTAGCAATACTTTTTTCAGTTTCTTTGTCGAGCCACTTTGGGCGAGCCTGATTTGGGGGACGTCTGTCCTTAAAAGGAATGTAAGTTTGAATCATCTTAGTGAGCGTATTTTGAAATATTTCCCACATCTGATCTACAGGCCTTTCGTTTAATTTTTCCTCCCAATCTGTAAGCTGAAGCTCCTGACGTAGTTCTATGAACTGAGCTTTACTGAAATCGGGTATTTTAGAAGCACAAGTATCTATTCTAAAATTGTTTAGGAGTTTGAATCTGACTAAGTTGTGATCGCTATTTGCAACAGATTCACCGACTTCTACATCAGTTGCCATGCTTTCGCGGCTAGTGATCAATAAATCGAGTAAGTTTCCATATCTTGTGGGCTCTTTATATGACGCGAATAGAACAAAAAAATTAACGATTTCTCTGCCAAATGTGAAGGAAGACAACGACATAAAGAACCAAAATCGACGGCATTTTGCCTAGTGTGAATAATGGAAATCGACGGCCTTTTTGCCTAGTGTGTACATGAAATTCGACGGTAATTTTGCTTTGTGTGTAGATGAAAATCGACGGCATTTTTGCCCTGTGTGAAGGAGGAAATCGACGGTATTTCTGCCCTGTGTGAAGGAGGAAATCGACGGCATTTTTGCCTTGTGTGAAGATGGAAATCGGCCTAGTGTGAAGATGGAAATCGACGGTATTTTTGCCTAGTGTGAAAATGGAAATCGACGGTGTTTTTGCCTAGTTTAAGACGACGTGAAAGGGAAATCAAGATTTTCGGTCAGCACTTGGCCTTACGTAACACTGAACGAAACATTCTGAGAAAAACGTGTAGGGAAAAATGTTTCAAGAAGAAAAGACAATGAGTTTTGACAATTGGGTTCTTATTAAAATTGAGCAAAACATTCTGAGATAATTCTTAAATACATGTAGAGAGATTAGGTTAAAAAATATAGAAGAGACGATGAATTTTGACAATTGTGTTGAACGAAGCATTCTGAGAAAAATTTTGAACACGTGGAAAGATTTTGAAAATATAGAAAATGTGATGAATTTTGATGCGACGTGACGCCATAACGTCGGCATCAGAGCGCGGGAAGATTTTTGGGTCCTTGTGTATGGTCATCGCGAATAAAACAAAAAATAAACGATTTTTCTGCCAAATGCATCGACATAGAAAACCAAAACCGACGGCATTTTTGCCTAGTGTGTACACAGAAATCGACGTAATTTTGCTTAGTGTGTAGATGGAAATCGACGGTATTTCTGCCTAGTGTGAACATGGAAATCGACGGTATTTTTGCCTAGTGTGAAGATGGAAATCGACGGTATTTTTGCCTAGTGTGAAGATAGTCATCGACGGTATTTTTGCCTAGTGTGAAGATGGAAATCGACGGTATTTTTGCCTAGTGTGAAGATGGAAATCGACGGTATTTTTGCCTAGTGTGAAGATGGAAATCGACGGTATTTTTGCCTAGTGTGAAGATGGAAATCGACGGTATTTTTGCCTAGTGTGAAGATGGAAATCGACGGTATTTTTGCCTAGAGTGAAGATGGAAATCGACGGCATTTTTGCCTAGTGTGAAGATGGAAATCGACGGCAGTTTTGGCTAGTGTGAACATGGAAATCAACGGTATTTTTGCCAAGTATGTAGATGGAAATCGACGGTATTTTTGCCCAGTGTGAACATGGAAATCAATGGCATTTTTGCCTAGTGTGTACATGGAAATCAAGGGTATTTTTGCCCTGTGTGAAGGAGGAAGTCAACGGTATTTTTGCCTAGTGTGAAGATGGAAATCGACGGCAGATTTGCCCTGTGTGGAGGAAATCGACGGTAGTTTTGCCTAGTGTGAAGATGGAAATCGACGGCAGATTTGCCCTGTGTGGAGGAAATCGACGGTAGTTTTGCCTAGTGTGAAGATGGAAATCGACTGTATGTTTGCCTAGTGTGAAGGAGGAAATCAACGGCATTTTTGCCTAGTGTGAAGATGGAAATCGACGGCAGATTTGCCTAGTATGTACATGGAAATCGACGGCATTTTTGCCCTGTGTGATGGAGGAAATCGACGGCATTTTTGCCTAGTGTGAAGATGGACATCGACGGTGTTTTTGCCTAGTTTGAAGATAGAAATCGACGGTGTTTTTGCCTAGTTTAAGACGACGTGAAAGGGAAATCCAGATGTCATGGTCATGGGAGCGAAATTTCCAGGTCAGCACGTGGCCTTACGTAACACTGAACGAAACATTCTGAGAAAGCCGTGTAGAGAAAAATGTTTTAAGAATATAGAAAAGACGATGAATTTTGACAATTGTGTTCTTATTAAAACTGAGCGAAACATTCTGAGATAATCTTTAAATACATGTAGAGAGAAACGTTTTAAAAATATAGAAAAGACGATAAATTTTGACAATTGTATTGAACGAAACATTCTGAGAATTTTTTTAAACACGGAGAGAAAAGGTGATGGATTTTGATGCGACGTGACGTCATAACGTCGGCATCAGAGCGCGGGAAGAGTTTTCGGTCCTTGTGTATGGTCATCGCGCGTAGGCAACTTTTTCCTTGACTTTTGGCTATGAAGACATATTTCTGTATTTTGAGGACCAAAAACTCGATGGAGATAGTCAGGAAACTTTATACATATATATATATATATATACATATATATATATATATATATATATATATATATATATATATATATACATATATATATATATATATACATATACAAAAATATCGTTATCGACGTCACGAAAATAATGACGGCAATGGAGCGCGGTGCATTGTGGGATTAATGACGTCTTCCCCAATGTGAGAATCTAAAACTTAGTTTTTTTCTTTTTCTTTTTGTCATCTATGCATGAGCACAGTTGTATGATTAAGCAGTTGTTACACGTAGATTATATTTCTGACAACAACATATTTCCACCAAAATGTATTTCTTGTCCAAACTGGCGCATTCCGTGTACAATATCTTCATTTGATTCCTTTTTCCTTAAAGAACCTAATATTGCAAATTAATTGACAAAAGTAATTATAAAGATACCAAGTATCAAGATAATATAATGTTAATCATCAAATTTCGCAAACACAATAGCAAATGTACCTCCAACCCCATTTGAATAACGACAATATGACTTCCGTTGCAGACATCTAGACGTCTCTAAGGACATATTCATCAGCATACGACGGAAAGATAATTTGTTGTTTGGAGATTTGAAAAGTTAAAATTGTAACCATATATCAAAATCACACGAATCAAAATGCCATAGTCAATATTATCCCATTGTTCATAATCGCACACATTTTTCCAGGATGTTGATAGTATTAATAAACACAATATTCATGTTAAGGTATAATTTAATTTGATAAATTCATTAATGAATATAGGTTACAAAATTCAAATTTTCAAATAATATTTCCGTTACATCTAGCAAAGATGAAGGATTGTGTAAACCTAGATACGGATGTTAGACACACTGTTGAATTGTTCTTAGGGATGTCTAGGTTTCTGTAATAAGCGAAGTCATATTCTAGTTGTATTCAAATGTTGGAGGTTGGAGGTAGGATGTCGGAGGAAAAATAGCCCAGTGTGATTGATAACCCTCCTGGAGGTCAGCAGCCAATCGGCCATATTGGATTTGTAAGTCTGCACCTAGATGCTACGCAAGTTTGACGACAATTATTAAAAGATCAAACTATTTGTAACGAAAATCCCCTTAACGATAAGAAATATAAAATAATGAAAATAATAATATATATTTTGGGATCCGGCGAATTTACCGACAACAATTCATCGATATACACAATTCATCGAAAAATAGAAATATTCAAATTTGAAATATATAACTAGGTTGTGTTTTCATTCTTGATTTAGCATACTTTTACCTTTGATAATGAAATAATTACTTTCATAACCTTTATTTAGGACGAAGAATTTCTTTTCGTAGTATTTATCAATAGTTAAAATTCTTGAATGACAGAACTATTGAAAATGACAAATTAGTTTAAACTAAACTTACAATTATATAATATTTTCTCATTAAAATAGCCCAATGTCATGGGTGAATTATTTAGCGCAATTATGTGTAATGTTTTCACCACTGCTCGCCACGACGTCACGCGGGAATATATAAGACACCAAATAAAAATTATCCTAGACTGGCAAAAATCATGCTTAATCTTTTATTCTTCATAGAAAATTAGGTTTCTATAATATTTTCTTATTAAAACTGCCCAATGGCATGGGTGAATTATGACCATTTAAGTATATTAACTAAAATGTTTTCACGACCGCGCGACATGACGTCACACGGGAATATTTTAAACAAAACTAAAAAATATGCTAGACAGGCAAGAGTTATGCTTAATCTTTTATTCTTCATAATAGATTAGGTTTTTATAATATTTTTTCATTAAAATAGCTCAATATCATGGGTGAATTATGCCCATTTTAGTATATTATGTGAAATGTTTCCACGACCGCGCGACATGACGTCATACGGGAATATGTTAGATAACAACGAAAAATTATGCTAGACTGGCAAAAATCATGATTATTCATTTATTCTTCATAATAAATTAGGTTTTTATATTTTTTCATTAAAATGGCCCAATGTCATGGGTGAATTATCCCCATTTTAGTATATTATGTAAAATGTTTTCACGACCGGAAGGCGTGACGTCACACGGGAATATGTTAGACAACAACTAAAAATTATGGTAGACTGGCAAAAATCTTGCTTAATATTCTATTCTTCATAATAAATTGGGTTTTTATAATATACTTTCATTAAAATAGGCCAATGTCGTGGGTGAATTATGCTAATTTTAGTATACTATGTGAATATTTTCACGACCGCGCGACTTGACGTCA